>NW_024057751.1:50000-89810 GCF_016432855.1 Salvelinus namaycush | reverse complement strand
TACCGGTAGTATAATCAATGTGCAAGGTGTACCGGTAGTATAATCAATGTGCAAGGTTGTCCGGTAGTATAATCAAGGTGTACCGGTAGTATAATCAATATGCAAGGTGTACCGGTAGTATAATCAATGTGCAAGGTGTACGGTAGTATAATCAATGTGCAAGGTTGTACGGTAGTATAATCAATGTGCAAGGTCTACGGTAGTATAATCAATGTGCAAGGTGTACCGGTAGTATAATCAATGTGCAAGGTGTACCGGTAGTATAATCAATGTGCAAGGTACCGGTAGTATAATCAATATGCAAGTGTACGTAGTAGTATAATCAATATGCAAGGTTGTACCGGTAGTATAATCAATGTGCAAGGTCTACCGGTAGTATAATCAAGGTGTACCGGTAGTATAATCAATATGCAAGGTGTACCGGTAGTATAATCAATGTGCAAGGTCTACCGGTAGTATAATCAAGGTGTACCGGTAGTATAATCAATATGCAAGGTGTGTACCGGTAGTATAATCAAGGGTACCGGTAGTATAATCAATGTGCAAGGTGTACCGGTAGTATAATCAATATGCAAGTTGTACCGGTAGTATAATCAATGTAACAAGGTGTACCGTAGTATAATCAATATGCAAGGTGTGGTACGGTAGTATAATCAAGGTGTACCGGTAGTATAATCAATATGCAAGGGTGTACCGGTAGTATAATCAATGTGCAAGGTGTACCGGTAGTATAATCAATATGCAAGGTGTACCGGTAGTATAATCAATATGCAAGGTGTACCGGTAGAATAATCAAGGTGTACCGGTAGTATAATCAAGGTGTACCGGTAGTATAATCAATATGCAAGGTGTACCGGTAGTATAATCAATATGCAAGGGGGTACCGGTAGTATAATCAATGTGCAAGGTGTACCGGTAGTATAATCAATATGCAAGGTGTACCGGTAGTATAATCAATGTGCAAGGTGTACCGGTAGTATAATCAATATGCAAGGTGTACCGGTAGTATAATCAATAATGCAAGGTTGTACCGGTAGTATAATCAATTGCCGTTGTACCGGTAGTATAATCAATTATGCAAGGTGTACCGGTAGTATAATCAATATGCAAGGTGTACCGGTAGTATAATCAAGATGTACCGGTAGTATAATCAATATGCAAGGTGTACCGGTAGTATATCATGTGCAGGTGTACCGGTAGTATAATCAATGTGCAAGGTGTACCGGGTAGTATAATCAATATGCAAGGTGTACCGGTAGTATAATCAATGTACAAGGTGTACCGGTAGTATAATCAAGGTGTACCTGTAGTATAATCAATATGCCAGGTGTACCGGTAGTATAATCAATATGCAAGGTGTACCGGTAGTATAAATCAATGTGCAAGGGGTACCGGTAGTATAATCAATATGCAAGGTGCTACCGGTAGTATAATCAATGTGCAAGGTGTACCGGTAGATAATCAATGTGCTAAGTGTACGATATAATGCAAGGTGTACCGTAGTATAATCAATATGCAAGGTGTACCGGTAGTATAATCAATATGCAGGTGTACCGTAGTATAATCAATATGCAGTGTACCGGTAGTAATAAATCAAGGTGTAGCCGGTAGTATAATCAATGTGCAAGGTGTACCGGTGTATAATCAATATGCAAGGTTACCGGTAGTATAATCAAGGTGATTACCGGTAGTAAATCAATATGCAAGGTGTACCGGTAGTATAATCAATATGCAAGGTGTACCGGTAGTATAATCAATGTGCAAGGTGTACCGGTAGTATAATCAAGGTGTACCGGTAGTATAATCAATATGCAAGGTGTACTGGTAGTATAATCAATATGCAAGGTGTACCGGTAGTATAATCAATATGCAAGGTGTACCGGTAGTATAATCAAGGTGCAAGGTGTACCGGTAGTATAATCAATATGCAAGGTGTACCGGTAGTATAATCAATATGCAAGGTGTACCGGTAGTATAATCAAGGTGTACCGGTAGTATAATCAATATGCAAGGTGTACCGGTAGTATAATCAATATGCAAGGTGTACCGGTAGTATAATCAATATGCAAGTGTACCGGTAGTAGTATAATCAAGGTGTACCGTAGTATAATCAATATGCAAGGTGTACCGGTAGTATAATCAAGGTGTACCGGTAGTATAATCAATATGCAAGGTGTACCGGTAGTATAATCAATGTGCAAGGTGTACCGGTAGTATAATCAAGGTGCAAGTTGTACCGGTAGTATAATCAATATGCAAGGTGTACCGGTAGTATAATCAAGGTGCAAGGTGTACCGGTAGTATAATCAATATGCAAGGTGTACCGGTAGTATAATCAATATGCAAGGTGTACCGGTAGTATAATCAAGGTGTACCGGTAGTATAATCAATATGCAAGGTGTACCGGTAGTATAATCAAGGTGTACCGGTAGTATAATCAATGTGCAAGGTGTACCGGTAGTATAATCAAGGTGCAAGGTGTACCGGTAGTATAATCAATATGCAAGGTGTACCGGTAGTATAATCAATATGCAAGGTGTACCGGTAGTATAATCAAGGTTGTACCGGTAGTATAATCAATATGCAAGGTGTACCGGTAGTATAATCAAGGTGTACGGTAGTATAATCAATATGCAAGGTGTACGGTAGTATAATCAAGGTACGTAGTATAATCAATGCAAGGTGTACCGGTAGTATAATCAAGGTGTACCGGTAGTATAATCAAGGTGTACCGGTAGTATAATCAAGGTGTACCGGTAGTATAATCAATGTGCAAGGTGTACCGGTAGTATAATCAATATGCAAGGTGTACCGGTAGTATAATCAATGTGCAAGGTGTACCGGTAGTATAATCAAGGTGTACCGGTAGTATAATCAATGTGTACCGGTAGTATAATCAAGGTGTACCGGTAGTATAATCAAGGTGTACCGGTAGTATAATCAATGTGCAAGGTGTACCGGTAGTATAATCAAGGTGTACCGGTAGTATAATCAATGTGCAAGGTGTACCGGTAGTATAATCAAGGTGTACCGGTAGTATAATCAAGGTGTACCGGTAGTATAATCAATGTACAATGTGTACCGGTAGTATAATCAATGTGTACCGGTAGTATAATCAAGGTGTACCGGTAGTATAATCAATGTACAAGGTGTACCGGTAGTATAATCAAGGTGTACCGGTAGTATAATCAAGGTGTACCGGTAGTATAATCAATGTGCAAGGTGTACCGGTAGTATAATCAATATGCAAGGTGTACCGGTAGTATAATCAATATGCAAGGTGTACCGGTAGTATAATCAAGGTGTACCGGTAGTATAATCAATGTGCAAGGTGTACCGGTAGTATAATCAATGTGCAAGGTGTACCGGTAGTATAATCAATATGCAAGGTGTACCGGTAGTATAATCAATGTGCAAGGTGTACCGGTAGTATAATCAATATGCAAGGTGTACCGGTAGTATAATCAATGTGCAAGGTGTACCGGTAGTATAATCAATGTACAAGGTGTACCGGTAGTATAATCAATGTGCAAGGTGTACCGGTAGTATAATCAAGGTGTACCGGTAGTATAATCAATGTGTACCGGTAGTATAATCAAGGTGTACCGGTAGTATAATCAATATGCAAGGTGTACCGGTAGTATAATCAAGGTGTACCGGTAGTATAATCAAGGTGTACCGGTAGTATAATCAATATGCAAGGTGTACCGGTAGTATAATCAAGGTGTACCGGTAGTATAATCAAGGTGTACCGGTAGTATAATCAATATGCAAGGTGTACCGGTAGTATAATCAATGTGCAAGTTGTACCGGTAGTATAATCAATGTGCAAGGTGTACCGGTAGTATAATCAATGTACAAGGTGTACCGGTAGTATAATCAATATGCAAGTTGTACCGGTAGTATAATCAAGGTGTACCGGTAGTATAATCAATATGCAAGGTGTACCGGTAGTATAATCAATGTGCAAGGTGTACCGGTAGTATAATCAATGTACAAGGTGTACCGGTAGTATAATCAATATGCAAGGTGTACCGGTAGTATAATCAATGTACAAGGTGTACCGGTAGTATAATCAAGGTGTACCGGTAGTATAATCAATATGCAAGGTGTACCGGTAGTATAATCAATATGCAAGTTGTACCGGTAGTATAATCAATGTACAAGGTGTACCGGTAGTATAATCAAGGTGTACCGGTAGTATAATCAATATGCAAGGTGTACCGGTAGTATAATCAATATGCAAGTTGTACCGGTAGTATAATCAATGTACAAGGTGTACCGGTAGTATAATCAATATGCAAGGTGTACCGGTAGTATAATCAATATGCAAGGTGTACCGGTAGTATAATCAATGTGCAAGGTGTACCGGTAGTATAATCAATATGCAAGGTGTACCGGTAGTATAATCAATGTGCAAGGTGTACCGGTAGTATAATCAATATGCAAGGTGTACCGGTAGTATAATCAATATGCAAGGTGTACCGGTAGTATAATCAATATGCAAGGTGTACCGGTAGTATAATCAATGTGCAAGGTGTACCGGTAGTATAATCAAGGTGTACCGGTAGTATAATCAAGGTGTACCGGTAGTATAATCAATGTACAAGGTGTACCGGTAGTATAATCAAGGTGTACCGGTAGTATAATCAATGTGCAAGGTGTACCGGTAGTATAATCAATGTGCAAGGTGTACCGGTAGTATAATCAATATGCAAGGTGTACCGGTAGTATAATCAATGTGCAAGGTGTATGGGTTAGTATTACCAGGGCCCATAATGCCTCATACCGGGTGGCATTTGGGATACAGACGTATTTCTTTGAGAGCTTGTGTTGCTATGTGCTACGTCCTCCCAGAGCCCAACCCCACACAGCAGGTTCCTAGCAGCGGGGCTAAAATGGCCTTTCAGAAATCAAGTCAGCTACCTACATGGCTTAAGAGGTATTGAGGGGAAATGGGATGAAGATTCCCCGGGGGGAGGTGTTATTTTTTCCCGTACTGTGGGATACAAATTGTTGCTTCCTGGAAAATACTCTCTTTCAAACACACGGTCACGTTGTACAGCGCCATTACGGCTATTCACAGGGCTATATTTTGGCCTTTATTGGAGCGGCACAATTTGCCCAGCGTTTCTCTCCCTCTAAAAACAGAAATAAATGTTTTTGCCTTTTATTTGTTTTTGCCTAATATTTATTCCGATTACAATCGCTCTCTTTTCGTTTAAAAAAAACTAACAAAATCACCTCTAAAAAAAAATCATTATATATTATCCAGTTGATGACAGTCATATAGTCAAGTAGTCATGTAGTCATATAGTCATATAGTCATGTAGTCATGTAGGCATGTAGGCATGTAGGCATGTAGTCATATAGTCATATAGTCATGTAGTCATGTAGTCATATAGTCATATAGTCATATAGTCATGTAGTCATGTAGTCATGTAGTCATGTAGTCATGTAGTCATATAGCGGCACCTACATAAAGCTGAGTGACTCATTCATTCATGGCTTTGAATCAAAATAAATAATTACCAACATTCTTACTTTAATAAATACATGTTTTGGTTATTCTGACCTGGACACCATGTACAGTATTATAATAGCCCATTATGGACTGTTAGCAGGACAATATACCTTTACCAACACCTCTCTGTATTCTGATACTTTGTGAATGGGGGCTCCCAGAGTGGATGGGGGCTCCCAGAGTGGATGGGGGCTCCAGAGTGGATGAAGACTCCAGAGTGGATGGGGGCTCCAGAGTGGATGAGGGCTCCAGAGTGGATGAGGACTCCAGAGTGGATGAGGGCTCCAGAGTGGATGGGGACTCCAGAGTGGATGGGGGCTCCAGAGTGGATGAGGACTCCAGAGTGGATGAGGACTCCAGAGTGGATGAGGGCTCCAGAGTGGATGAGGGCTCCAGAGTGGATGGGTACTACAGAGTGGATGAGGGCTCCAGAGTGGATGGGGGCTCCAGAGTGGATGAGGACTCCAGAGTGGATGAGGACTCCAGAGTGGATGAGGACTCCAGAGTGGATGAGGACTCCAGAGTGGATGAGGGCTCCAGAGTGGATGGGTACTACAGAGTGGATGAGGGCTCCAGAGTGGATGGGGGCTCCCACTTTGAAAAATGCGTTACTACAGATGCAGGTTCGATACCCGTGGCCGGCCGCCAACGGGAGACCCATGAAGTGGCTTTTGGTTTTTAATTTAGAATCCTCCAATCCTCTATATGGTTCCTCTCTAGGTTTCTTCCTAGGTTTTGGCCTTTCTAGGGAGTTTTTCCTAGCCACCGTGCTTCTGCACCTGCATTGCTTGCTGTTTGGGGTTTTAGGCTGGGTTTCTGTACAGCACTTTGAGACATCACCTGATGTAAGAAGGGCTATATAAATACATTTGATTTGATTTGATGTAATTATTGGCGGAGTGTCACGTCATATTTTTCCACATACAGTAGTCCTACCGTAGGCGACATGAGTCTCACTAGTGTTGAGTAATGTGCTGTTAAAAGTGGTGGAGGTCTTATTTATTTAAAGAGCGTAATGAAGTTAGAAGCAATAGGATTCGTTTTTTCTCCTCTGCAAATGGCCACATAAACATCAGTGCATCACACACAACTGTAGAGGCTTTCTGAACCTGTTGCTCTCTGAGGCAGGAGTCACTCTGCCACAGTAATACTATGATTGGTTGATATTCTCTGAAGGAGGAGTCACTCTGCCACAGTAATACTATGATTGGTTGATATTCTCTGAAGGAGGAGTCACTCTGCCACAGTAATACTATGATTGGTTGATATTCTCTGAAGGAGGAGTCACTCTGCCACAGTAATACTATGATTGGTTGATATTATCTGAAGGAGGAGTCACTCTGCCACGGTAATAATATGATTGGTTGATATTCTCTGAAGGAGGAGTCACTCTGCCACGGTAAAAATACGATTGGTTGATATTATCTGAAGGAGGAGTCACTCTGCCACAGTAATACTATGATTGGTTGATATTCTCTGAAGGAGGAGTCACTCTGCCACAGTAATACTATGATTGGTTGATATTATCTGAAGGAGGAGTCACTCTGCCACAGTAATACTATGATTGGTTGATATTCTCTGAAGGAGGAGTCACTCTGCCACAGTAATACTATGATTGGTTGATATTCTCTGAAGGAGGAGTCACTCTGCCACAGTAATACTATGATTGGTTGATATTATCTGAAGGAGGAGTCACTCTGCCACGGTAATAATATGATTGGTTGATATTCTCTGAAGGAGGAGTCACTCTGCCACGGTAAAAATACGATTGGTTGATATTATCTGAAGGAGGAGTCACTCTGCTGCGGTAATAATATGATTGGTTGATATTCTCTGAAGGAGGAGTCACTCTGCCACAGTAATACTATGATTGGTTGATATTATCTGAAGGAGGAGTCACTCTGCCACAGTAATACTATGATTGGTTGATATTATCTGAAGGAGGAGTCACTCTGCCACAGTAATACTATGATTGGTTGATATTCTCTGAAGGAGGAGTCACTCTGCCACAGTAATACTATGATTGGTTGATATTATCTGAAGGAGGAGTCACTCTGCCACGGTAATAATATGATTGGTTGATATTCTCTGAAGGAGGAGTCACTCTGCCACGGTAATAATATGATTGGTTGATATTCTCTGAAGGAGGAGTCACTCTGCCACAGTAATACTATGATTGGTTGATATTATCTGAAGGAGGAGTCACTCTGCCACAGTAATACTATGATTGGTTGATATTATCTGAAGGAGGAGTCACTCTGCCACGGTAATAATATGATTGGTTGATATTCTCTGAAGGAGGAGTCACTCTGCTGCGGTAATAATATGATTGGTTGATATTCTCTGAAGGAGGAGTCACTCTGCCACGGTAATAATATGATTGGTTGATATTATCTGAAGGAGGAGTCACTCTGCCACGGTAATAATATGATTGGTTGATATTATCTGAAGGAGGAGTCACTCTGCCACGGTAATAATATGATTGGTTGATATTCTCTGAAGGAGGAGTCACTCTGCCATGGTAATAAAATGATTGGTTGATATTCTCTGAAGGAGGAGTCACTCTGCCACAGTAATAATATGATTGGTTGATATTCTCTGAAGGAGGAGTCACTCTGCCACTGTAAAACTATGATTGGTTGATATTCTCTGAAGGAGGAGTCACTCTGCCACTGTAATACTTTGATTGGTTGATATTATCTGAAGGAGGAGTCACTCTGCCGCGGTAATAATATGATTGGTTGATATTCTCTGAAGGAGGAGTCACTCTGCCATGGTAATAAAATGATTGGTTGATATTCTCTGAAGGAGGAGTCACTCTGTCACGGTAATAATATGATTGGTTGATATTATCTGAAGGAGGAGTCACTCTGCACGGTAATAATATGATTGGTTGATATTCTCTGAAGGAGGAGTCACTCTGCCACGGTAATAATATGATTGGTTGATATTCTCTGAAGGAGGAGTCACTCTGCCACGGTAATAATATGATTGGTTGATATTCTCTGAAGGAGGAGTCACTCTGCCACGGTAATAATATGATTGGTTGATCTGTCTGATCTATCAACATGGGCTCAGTAGATGACATGGTAAGTGTGTTCAGTGTAAATGATTGTGTTCACGTGTTTTACATTACCTACAGATACACGGGCACATAGCAGAGGGACGGTTACAATTACCTTGGTTACAATTACCGTGGTTACAATTACCTTGGTTACAATTACCTTGGACACAAATTACCTTGGTTACGATTACCTTGGTTACAATTGCCTTGGTTACAATTACCTTGGACACAAATTACCTGGGTTACAATTACCTTGGTTACAATTGCCTTGGTTACAATTACCTTGAACACAAATGACTGTGCAGTACATAATGATGTTGTGTTCAATGTTTTGTCCTTCCTGGGATGGACTGTGTTACTGTACCTCCTTGATACTTTACCAGATAATGACATTACTACCTCATACATAATGTTTTGTCCTTCCTGGGATGGACTGTGTTACTGTACCTCCTTCATACTTTACAAGATAATTACATTACTACTTTTTGTTGCAAATATTCTTAAAATACATTGTCTTTTATTCTGTTCCCCTGACCCTACCACCCCGCCCCTTATTGTAGCAAACTAATGGACAACAACACTTAGGCTTCTACTTACATACTATTTGCATTTTACAGACAGTCTCTTTTACAATAGTTATATTTTGTTTGTTTTTAGTCCCATCCTCCAGCTCCACTCAACCTCTCTGAACACCATCCAGTCCCATCCTCCAGCTCCCCTCAACCCCTCTGAACACCATCCAGTCCCATCCTCCAGCTCCCCTCAACCCCTCTGAACACCATCCAGTCCCATCCTCCAGCTCCCCTCAACCCCTCTGAACACCATCCAGTCCCATCCTCCAGCTCCACTCAACACCTCTGAACACCATCCAGTCCCATCCTCCAGCTCCCCTCAACCCCTCTGAACACCATCCAGTCCCATCCTCCAGCTCCCCTCAACCCCTCTGAACACCATCCAGTCCCATCCTCCAGCTCCCCTCAACCCCTCTGAACACCATCCAGTCCCATCCTCCAGCTCCACTCAACACCTCTGAACACCATCCAGTCCCATCCTCCAGCTCCACTCAACCCCTCTGAACACCATCCAGGCCCATCCTCCAGCTCCACTCAACCCCTCTGAACACCATCCAGTCCCATCCTCCAGCTCCACTCAACCCCTCTGAACACCATCCAGTCCCATCCTCCAGCTCCACTCAACACCTCTGAACACCATCCAGTCCCATCCTCCAGCTCCCCTCAACCTCTCTGAACACCATCCAGTCCCATCCTCCAGCTCCCCTCAACCTCTCTGAACACCATCCAGTCCCATCCTCCAGTTCCACTCAACACCTCTGAACACCATCCAGTCCCATCCTCCAGCTCCCCTCAACACCTCTGAACACCATCCAGTCCCATCCTCCAGTTCCACTCAACACCTCTGAACACCATCCAGTCCCATCCTCCAGCTCCCCTCAACACCTCTGAACACCATCCAGTCCCATCCTCCAGCTCCCCTCAACACCTCTGAACACCATCCAGTCCCATCCTCCAGCTCCCCTCAACCCCTCTGAACACCATCCAGTCCCATCCTCCAGTTCCACTCAACACCTCTGAACACCATCCAGTCCCATCCTCCAGCTCAACTCAACACATCTGAACACCATCCAGTCCAAATCCTCCAGCTCCACTCAACACATCTGAACACCATCCAGTCCCATCCTCCAGCTCCCCTCACCACCTCTGAACACCATCCAGTCCCATCCTCCAGTTCCACTCAACACCTCTGAACACCATCCAGTCCCATCCTCCAGCTCCCCTCACCACCTCTGAACACCATCCAGTCCCATCCTCCAGCTCCCCTCACCACCTCTGAACACCATCCAGTCCCATCCTCCTGCTCCCCTCAACACCTCTGAACACCATCCAGTCCCATCCTCCATCTCCCCTCAACCCCTCTGAACACCATCCAGTCCCATCCTCCAGCTCCACTCAACACCTCTGAACACCATCCAGTCCCATCCTCCAGCTCCCCTCAACACCTCTGAACACCATCCTGTCCCATCCTCCAGCTCCACTCAACACCTCTGAACACCATCCAGTCCAAATCCTCCAGCTCCCCTCAACCCCTCTGAACACCATCCAGTCCCATCCTCCAGCTCCCCTCAACACCTCTGAACACCACCCAGTCCCATCCTCCAGCTCCCCTCAACACCTCTGAACACCATCCAGTCCCATCCTCCAGCTCCCCTCAACACCTCTGAACACCATCCAGTCCCATCCTCCAGCTCCCCTCAACCCCTCTGAACACCATCCAGTCCCATCCTCCAGTTCCACTCAACACCTCTGAACACCATCCAGTCCCATCCTCCAGCTCAACTCAACACATCTGAACACCATCCAGTCCAAATCCTCCAGCTCCACTCAACACATCTGAACACCATCCAGTCCCATCCTCCAGCTCCCCTCACCACCTCTGAACACCATCCAGTCCCATCCTCCAGTTCCACTCAACACCTCTGAACACCATCCAGTCCCATCCTCCAGCTCCCCTCACCACCTCTGAACACCATCCAGTCCCATCCTCCAGCTCCCCTCACCACCTCTGAACACCATCCAGTCCCATCCTCCATCTCCCCTCAACCCCTCTGAACACCATCCAGTCCCATCCTCCAGCTCCACTCAACACCTCTGAACACCATCCAGTCCCATCCTCCAGCTCCCCTCAACACCTCTGAACACCATCCTGTCCCGTCCTCCAGCTCCACTCAACACCTCTGAACACCATCCAGTCCAAATCCTCCAGCTCCCCTCAACCCCTCTGAACACCATCCAGTCCCATCCTCCAGCTCCCCTCAACACCTCTGAACACCATCCAGTCCCATCCTCCAGCTCCCCTCACCACCTCGGAACACCATCCAGTCCCATCCTCCAGCTCCCCTCAACCCCTCTGAACACCATCCAGTCCCATCCTCCAGCTCCCCTCAACCCCTCTGAACACCATCCAGTCCCATCCTCCAGCTCCCCTCACCACCTCTGAACACCATCCAGTCCCATCCTCCAGCTCCCCTCACCACCTCTGAACACCATCCAGTCCCATCCTCCAGCTCCACTCAACCCCTCTGAACACCACCCAGTCCCATCCTCCAGCTCCACTCAACACCTCTGAACACCGTCCAGTCCCATCCTCCAGCTCCACTCAACCCCTCTGAACACCATCCAGTCCCATCCTCCAGCTCCACTCAACACCTCTGAACACCAGCCAGTCCCATCCTCCAGCTCCACTCAACCCCTCTGAACACCATCCAGTCCCATCCTCCAGCTCCACTCAACCCCTCTGAACACCATCCAGTCCCATCCTCCAGCTCCACTCAACCCCTCTGAACACCATCCAGTCCCATCCTCCAGCTCCCCTCACCACCTCTGAACACCATCCAGTCCCATCCTCCAGCTCCACTCAACCCCTCTGAACACCAGCCAGTCCCATCCTCCAGCTCCACTCAACCCCTCTGAACACCATCCAGTCCCATCCTCCAGCTCCCCTCAACCCCTCTGAACACCATCCAGTCCCATCCTCCAGCTCCCCTCACCACCTCTGAACACCAGCCAGGTTTGATTTCTATTTGCCGTATATTTTTCAACTGAAACCTAATCATTAGTATGTGGTAATTTATCACAAGGGAAGGCTGACAGAGGGTTTGAAAAGACAATCATTTGAATGGGACGACAACAGTTAGTAGATGTAATCTTTTCGACAGCAGCAAAAGTTCAGGAAATAGAAGACCTATAACAAGGAAGCATATTATTGTGAGCAGTGATATATGTCATTTAATTAAAAAGCCTTCCAATAATTGACTTCAGTCTCATCGGTCTTGTATCAGACGTGCAGTGATTGGTACTGTTTTTTGTAAAGGTTTCTTGTAATTAATGCAGGGAATATGGGCATTGACATCAACTACCCCACTGGCCAGACGTAGTGGAAAGTCTCCTTTGTAAAACACAACAAAAGGGTGTCCTTTTATCTGAAAGAGAAGTGGTTGGCTGCCTACATTTCATTTCAAATAATCTCATCTCGTTTGACCGTCAAGATAGTATATTTTTCTCTTCTCCTACCCGGGCAGAGTAATTCATTTATCTATGTCTCTGGTCTAGGACAGAGTACTATACTTATCTCTGGTCTGGGACAGAGTAATGCATTTATATCTGGTCTAGGACAGAGTACTACATTTATCTCTGGTCTGGGACAGAGTACTACATTTATCTCTGGTCTGGGACAGAGTACTACATTTATCTCTGGTCTAGGACAGAGTACTACATTTATCTCTGGTCTGGGACAGAGTACTACATTTATCTCTGGTCTGGGACAGAGTACTACATTTATCTCTATCTCTGGTCTAGGACAGAGTACTACATTTATCTCTGGTCTAGGACAGAGTACTACATTTATCTCCGGTCTAGGGCAGAGTACTACATTTATCTCTGGTCTAGGACAGAGTACTACACTTATCTCTGGTCTAGGACAGAGTACTACATGTATCTCTGGTCTGGGACAGAGTACTGCATTTATCTCTGGTCTAGGACAGAGTACTACATTTATCTCTGGTCTAGGACAGAGTACTACACTTATCTCTGGTATAGGACAGAGTACTACATTTATCTCTATCTCTGGTCTAGGACAGAGTACTACATTTATCTCTAGCTCCGGTCTTGGACAGAGTACTATATTTGTCTGTGGTCTACGACAGAGTATTACATTTATCTCTATCTCTCATATTGAGACCAGGGCAGAGGGCCACAGAGGACCGCAGGATCAATATTTTCCAGGTTTAAACCACAGGATTATCTGACTCCTCACACAAACCCTCAGCTGTGACATTGATCTATGTCTGTCCTCCGCTGTTCTAGAGGTCATATTCTAGACAGCTGTTTGCTATATAGATACTGTTCCAAAATAAAATTAAATGTAATTTGTCACATGCGCCGAATACAACAGGACCTTACAGTGAAATGCTTACTTACAAGCCCTTAACCAACAATGCAGTTTAAAGAAAATCGCCCCCAAAAAGAAGAAATGAAGTAACAAATAATTTAAGAGCAGCAGTAAATAACAATACGGAGGCTATATACAGGGTGTTACGGTACAGAGTCAACGTGGAGACTATATACAGGGTGTTACGGTACAGAGTCAATGTGGAGGCTATATACAGGGTGTTACGGTACAGAGTCAACGTGGAGACTATATAGAGGGTGTTACGGTACAGAGTCAATGTGGAGACTATATACAGGGTGTTACGGTACAGAGTCAATGTGGAGACTATATACAGGGTGTTACGGTACAGAGTCAATGTGGAGGCTATATACAGGGTGTTACGGTACAGAGTCAACGTGGAGACTATATAGAGGGTGTTACGGTACAGAGTCAATGTGGAGACTATATACAGGGTGTTACGGTACAGAGTCAATGTGGAGGCTATATACAGGGTGTTACGGTACAGAGTCAATGTGGAGACTATATAGAGGGTGTTACGGTACAGAGTCAATGTGGAGACTATATACAGGGTGTTACGGTACAGAGTCAACGTGGAGACTATATACAGGGTGTTACGGTACAGAGTCAATGTGGAGGCTATATACATGGTGTTACGGTGCAGAGTCAATGTGGAGGCTATATACATGGTGTTACGGTACAGAGTCAATGTGGAGGCTATATACAGGGTGTTACGGTACAGAGTCAATTTGGAGGCTATATACAGGGTGCTACGGTACAGAGTCAATGTGGAGACTATATACAGGGTGTTACGGTACAGAGTCAATGTGGAGGCTATATACAGGGTGTTACGGTACAGAGTCAATGTGGAGGCTATATACAGGGTGTTACGGTACAGAGTCAATGTGGAGACTATATACAGAGTGTTACGGTTACTCCACTATCGTCACTTCGATGAGAATTAGGGCATGCTCCGTCCTCCTTTTCCTGTAGTCCACAATCATCTCTTTAGTCTTTATCACATTAAGGGAGAGGTTGTTGTCCTGGAACTACACGGCCAGGTCTCTGACCTCATATGTGGTCTCGTTGTTGTTGGTGATCAGGCCTACCACTGTTGTGTCGTCAGCAAACTTAATGATGGTTTTGGAGTCGTGCCTGGCCATGCGGTCCTGAGTGACCAGGGAGTACAGGAGGGGACTGAGCACGCACCCCTGAGGAGTCCCGTTTTAAGGATCAGTATGGCAGATGTGTTGTTACCTACCCTCACCACCTGGGGGCGACCCGTCAGGAGGAGCAGAATGCAGTTGCAGAGGGAGGTGTTTAGTCCCAGGGTCCTTAGCTTAGTGATGAACTTGGAGGGCACTATGGTGTTGAATGCTGAGCTGTAGTCAATGAATAGCATTCTCAAATAGGTGTTCATTTTGTCCAGGTGTGAAAGGGCAGTGTGGAGTGCAATAGAGATTGCATCATCTGTGGATCTGTTGGGGCGGTATGCAAGTTGGAATGGGTCTAGGGTTTCTGGGATAAGGGTGGAGATGTGAGACATGACCAGCCTTTCAAAGCACTTCAAGGCTACAGATGTGAGTGCTACAGATCGGTAGTCGTTTAGGCAGGTTACCTTAGTGTTCTTGAGCACAGGGACTATGGTGGTCTGCTTGAAACATGTTGGTATTACCAACTCAAACATGGAGAAGTTGAAAATGTCAGTGAAGACACTTGCCAGTTGGTCAGCGCATGCTCGGAGTACACGTCCTGGTAATCCGTCTGGCCCAGCAGCCTTGTGAATGTTGACCTGTTTAAAGGTCTTACTCACATCGGCTGCGGAGAGTGTTATCACACCGTCGTCTGGAACAGCTCGTGCTGTCATGCATGTTTTAGTGTTACTTGCCTCGAAGCAAGCATAGAAGTAATTTAGCCTTGTCTGGTGGCTCGTGTCACTGGGCAGTTCTCGGCTGTGCGTCCCTTTGTAGTCTGTAATAGTTTGCAAGCCCTGCCACATCTGACGAGCATCGGAGCCGGTGTAGTATGATTCGATCTTAGTTCTGTATTGACGCATTGCTTGTTTGATGGTTCGTCGGAGGGCATAGCGGGATTTCTTATAATCTTCCCGGGTTGGAGTCCCGCTCCTTGAAAGCGACAGCTCTACCCTTTAGCTCAGCGCGGGTGTCGCCTGTAATCCATGGCTTCTTGTTCGGGCATACAGTCACTGTGGGGATGACATATTCAATTTACTTATTGATGAATCCGGTGACTGAGGTGGTATTTGATACTTTATTAGGATCCCCGTTAGCTGTTACAAAAGCAGCAGCTACTCTTCCTGAAGTCATAATACACATAATACAGAATGACATAATACAGAACATCATTAGACAAGAACCGCTCAAGGACAGAACTATATAAAAAAAATGTAAAGGCACAATGAATATCAATTCACACACACACACAAACTATCAAATAAGGGAGAGGCGTTGTGCTGCGAGGTGTTGCTTGATCTGGTTTTTAAACCAGGTTTGCTGTTTATTTGAGCAATATGAGATGGAAGGAAGTTCCATGCAATAATTGCTCTTTATAATACTGTATGTTTTCTTGAATTTGTTCTGGATTTGGGGACTGTGAAAAGACCCCTGGTGGCATGTCTGGTGGCATAAGTGTGTGTGTCAGAGCTGTGTGTAAGTTGACTATGCAAACACATTAATGTTTCTTATAAAAAGAAGAAGTGATGCAGTCAGTCTCTCCTCCACTCTGAGCCAAGAGAGACTGGCATGCATAGTATTTATATCAGCCCTCTGATTACGATTAAGAGCAAAACGTGCTGCTCTGTTCTGGGCCAGCTGCAGCTTAACTAGGTCTTTCCTTGCAGCACTGGACCACACGACTGGACAATAATCAAGATTAGACAAAACTAGAGCCTGCAGAACTTGCTTTTTGGAGTGTGGTGTCAAAAAAGCAGAGGATCTCTTTATTACGGGCAGACCTCTCTCCATCTTTACAACGATTGAATATAAATGTTTTAACCATGACAGCTTACAATCTAAGGTAATGCCAAGTCATTTAGTCTCCTCAACTTGTTCAACAGCCATACCATTCATTACCAGATTCAGCTGAGGTCTAGAATTTAAGGAATGATTTATACCAAATACCATACTCTTAGTTTTAGAGATTTTCAGAAGCAGTTAATTACTGACCACCCATTCCAAAACAGACTGCAAATATTTGTTAACCTGTTTGGGCTGCAGGGGGAGTATTGAGTAGCCAGATAAAAGGTGCCCATTTCAAACGGCCTCGTACTCAATTCTTGCTCGTACAATATGCATATTATTATTACTATTGGATAGAAAACACTCTCTAGTTTCTAAAACCGTTTGAATTATTTCTGTGAGTCAAACAGAACTCATTTGGCACAAACTTCCTGACCAGGAAGTGGAAAGTCTGAAATCGAGGCTCTGTTCTTCTTCCTGCCTATAAATGGGCATGATACGTAAGAGTATACATGCACTTCATAGACCTTCCCCTGGATGTCAAGAGGCTGTGAGAGAAGAAATTTAGTGTTTATCTTGGTCTGAAGTGGAATACAAGCTCTTTGTATGACGTGTCCCTCATTTCCGGTACTCTGAAGAGCGCGAGGTGGACAGTGGGATTGCCTTCTGTTTAGCTGCCGTTATAGGCGACTACTATCTCCGGCTTTGATTTTATTTGATACATGTGACCATATCATCGTAAAGTATGTTTTTTCAATATAGTTTAATCAGATTATTGAAATTTCTTCGGGAGTTTTGCCGTGTTCCGTTCTCTGACTTTGTTGACGATGGAGAGATCCGTGCCACTTGGCTAGTGTGCTCGCTAAATCAAGAGGGAAAGTTGCCGTTCTAAATCCAAACAACGATTGTTCTGGACAAAGGACACCTTGTCCAACATTCTGATGGAAGATCAGCAAAAGTAAGAAACATTTTATGATGCTATTTCATATATCTGTCGTAGATGTGAACTAGTCGTCGGCGCCCAAGTGTTTCTGGCTATTGTGGTAAGCTAATATAACGCTATATTCTGTTTTTGCTGTAAAACACTTAATAAATCGGAAATATTGGCTGGAATCACAAGATGCCTGTCTTTCATTTGCTGTACACTATGTATTTTTCAGAAATGTTTTATGATGAGTAATTAGTTATTTGACGTTGGTGTCTGTAATTATTATGGCTGCTTTCGGTGCAATTTCTGATTGTAGCTGCAATGTAAACTATGATTTATACCTGAAATATGCACATTTTTCGAACAAAACATAGATTTATTGTATAACATGTTATAAGACTGTCATCTGATGAAGTTGTTTCTTGGTTAGTTTGGTTGGTTCTTGGTTAGTTAGGTTGGCTTTGTGCATGCTACCTGTGCTGTGAAAAATGTCTGTCCTTTTTTGTATTTGGTGGTGAGCTAACATAAATATACGTGCTGTTTTCGCTGTAAAACATTTAAAAAATTGGACATGTTGGCTGGATTCACAAGATGTGTACCTTTCATATGCTGTATTGGACTTGTTAATGTGTGAAAGTTAAATATTTTAAAAATATATATTTTGAATTTCGCGCCCTGCACTTGAGCTGGCTGTTGTCATAAGTGTACCGACGTTGGGCTTGCAGCCAGAAGAAGTTAAGAGTTTCAGTGACATTAGCTGTGGTTGCTGATGAGTATATGGTTGAATCATCAGCATACATGGACACACATGCTTTGTTTAATCTCAGAGGCAGATCATTGGTAAAAAAATAGAAAAGAGTAGAGGGCCTAGAGAGCTGCCCTGCGGTACACCACACTTTACATGTTTGACATTAGAGAAGCTTCCATTAAAGAAAACCCTTTGAGTTCTATTAGATAGATAGCTCTGAAATCCACGATATGCCAGAGGTTGAAAAGCCATAGCACATATGTTCTCAACAACAGGTTATGGTCAATAACACCAAAGGCTGCATTGAGATCTAACAGTACAGCTCCCACTATCATCTTATTATCAATTTCTTTCAACCAATCATCAGTCATTTGTGTCAGTGCAGTACATGTTGACTGCCCTTCTCTATAAGCATGCTGAAAGTCTGTTGCTAATTTGTTTACAGAGAAATACCATTGTATTTGGTCAAACACAATTGTTTTCCAACAGTTTGTTAAGAGCTGGCAGCAAGCTGATAGGTCTGCTGTTAGAACCAGTAAAGGCCTATTTGCCACTCTTGGGTAGCGGAATGACTTTGTCTTCCCTCCAGGCCTGAGGACAAAGACTTTCCTCTAGGCTCAGATTAAAAATATGACAGATAGGAGTGGCTATAGAGTCAGCTACCATCCTCAGTAGCTTTCCATCTCAGTTGTCAACGCCAGGAGGTTTGTCATTATTGATCGATAACAATCATTTTCCCACCTCTCCTACACTAACTTTACAAAATTCAAACTTGCACTGCTTTTCTTTCATTATTTGTTTTCTTTACGCATGAATACAATGGCTCACTGTTCGTTGTTGGCATTTCCTGTCTAAGTTTGCCCAATTTGCCAATGAAATGATCATTCATTAAAATAATTGGCAACATCCTATGGTTTTGTGATGAATAAGCCATCTGATTTGATGAAAGATGGATCTGAATTTGTCTTTCTGCCCATATTTTCATTTAAAGTATTCCAAAGTTTGTTTTTTCATCATTCTTTATATCATTGATCTTGGCTTTCATAGTACAGTTTCTTCTTCTTTGTGTTGAGTTTAGTCACATCATTTCTCAATTTGTCAGTCCAATGTGCAGCCAGACTTATTAGCCGCTACTTTTGCCCCGTCTCTTTCAACTATACAGTTTATTTAATTCCTCATCAATCCATGGAGCCTTAACAGTTTTACTCCTCAATGCCATTGAATGAATACCGGAACATATTCCAACTTAATAGGGGGCAGCATTTGGAATGTTGGATGAAATGCATTCCCCAATTAAACTGCCTGCGTCACGGGCCCAGAAGATATGATATCCATATAACTGGTAGATTTGGATAGAAAACACTCTAAAGTTTCCAAAACTGTTCAAATAGTGTCTGTGAGTATAACATAACTGATTTGGCAGGCAAAACCCTGAGAAAAATCAATTCAGGAAGTAGTTTTTTGGGGGGGGTTTGTAGTTTTCTATTCAATGCCATTACAGTATCCATTGACTTAGGACTCAAATTGCAGTGTCTATGCCTTCCACTAGATGTCAACAGTCGTTAGAAATTGTTTCAGGCTTGTTTTCTGAAAAATGAAGAAATAAAAGCAGTCTGAATGAGTGGACCCTAAAGTGTCACAGAGCTTTTTCATGCGCGAGACGGAGAGAGTGCGTTTCTTGTTTACCTTAAAAATTGACGACGTTATTGTCTGGTTGAAATATTATCGATTATTTAGGCTAAAAACAACCTGAGGTTTGAATATAAACATCGTTTGACATGTTTCTATGAACTTTACGGATACAATTTGGATTTTTTTGTCTTCCTGTTTTGACTGCGTTTGAGCCTGTGGATTACTGAAGAAAACGTGCGAACAAAACTGAGGTTTTTGGATATAAAGAGACTTTATCGAACAGAAGGAACATTTATTGAGTAAATTAATGTCTGCTGAGTACAACCATATGAAGATCATCAAAGGTAAGGGATTAATTTTATCTCTATTTCTGACATGTGTAACTGTTCTACTTGGCTGGCTACTGTTTGTAATGGTGTGTCTAGTGGGCTATGTTCTCAAATAATCGTAAGGTATGCTTTCGCCGTAAAGCATTTTTTAAATCTGACACCGTGGTTGGATTCACAAGAAGTTAATCTTTAAACCTATGTAAAATATGTTTCGTTTTCGGAATTTTTATAATGAGTGTTTCTGTATTTGAATTTGGCGCCCAGCAGTTTCACTGGCTGTTGAAGAGGTGGGACGCTACCGTCTCACGTGCCCAAGAGAGGTTAAATTCCAGTCTATGCTAGCAAAACAGTCCTGTGGCTTAGCATCCCCGTCATCTGACCACTTCCGTAATAAGCGAGTCACTGGTACTTCCTGTTTTAGTTTTTGCTTGTAAGCAGGAATCAAGAAGATAGAATTATGGTCAGATTTTGCCAAATGGAGGGCGAGGGAGAGCTTTTGTTCGCTTCTCTTTGTGTGTAGTAAAGGTGGTCTAGTTTTTCCCCTCTCGTTGCACATGTGACATGCTGGTAGAAATGAGGTAAAACGGATTTAAGTTTGCCTGCATTAAAGTCTCCGGCCACTAGGAGTGCCGCTTCTGGGTGAAAATGCTCTTGTTTGCGTATGGTCTTATACAGCTCATTGAGTGCCAACATCGGTTTGTGGTGGTACATAGTGTTGTCTACAGCTTATCATGAGGTACTCTACCTCAGGCGAGCAATACCTCGAGACTACCTTAATATTAGACATCGTGCACCAGCTGTTATTGACAAATAGACACACACCCCCACCCCTCGTCTTAACCTGTTAGGCGGGCTGTCCCGACATCGGTACACTTATGACAACATCCAGCTCAAGTGCAGGGCGCGAAATTCAAAATCTATTTTTTTTAAATATTTAACTTTCACACATTAACAAGTCCAATACAGCATTTGAAAGATAAACATCTTGTCAATCCAGCCAACATGTCCGATTTTTTAAATGTTTTACAGAGAAAACACCACATATATTTATGTTAGCTCACCACCAAATAAAAAAGAGGACAGACATTTTTCACAGCACAAGTAGGATGCAAGTAGCATGCACAAGCCAACCTAACTAACCTAGAACCAACCTAAATAACCTAGAAAAAACTACCTCAGATGACAGTCCTATAACATGTTACACAATAAATCTATGTTTTGTTCAAAAAATGTGCATATTTTAGCTATAAATCAGTTTTACATTACTGCTACCATCATAGCTACAGTCAGAAATCGCACGGGAGTAGCCAGAGAAAATACAGACACCAACGTCAACTACTAATTACACATCATAAAACATTTCAGAAAAATATATGGTAGATAGCTAATGAAAGACAAAGATCTTGTGATTAGAGCCAATATTTCCGATTTTTGAAGTGTTTTACAGCGAAAACACAATATATCGTTATATTAGCTTACTACATTAGCTAGCACACAGCAGCATTGATTCTAGTCAAACGGTAGCATAGCACAGTTCGACAGATATATGAAAAAGCATCCCAAATTGGGTCCTTATCTTTGTTGATCTTCCATCAGAATGTTCTCCAAGGGGTCCTTTGTTCAGAAACGTCTTTATTTCGATCCAGAACGAACGATTTCCCTCTTGAATTAGCAAGCACACTGGCAGTGCGACGCTAACCTCTCCATCTTGACAAAATTCTTGCGTCGCATCACGTCTAAAGTCCAGAATAAATTTCAATAATATAATTAAACTATATTGAAAAAACATACTTTAGGATGATATTGTGACATGTATCAAGTAAAATCGAAGCCGGAGAATATATTCACCTATAACGACAGTTTTCCAGGAGGCAATACAAGGTCCAACTTCGCGCCTTGGAGAAAAAAAATTATGGCGGTCCTCTCACTCCAAGAGGCTGTATTCAATCCCTGAACGAGATATTCAAGTCCTTTCTGCTCTCACTTCCGCATGACACCCAGGGGAAGGCGTATGACGTGTTTCTATGGTCCCAAGTGACATGCCCTTTTATAGACAAGCTCTTGAAAAGAGACCTCGCATTTGGAAATCTCACTTCCGGATAGGAAATGGGCTGCAGAAAAAGTTCTGGTTCACTTAGAGAAATAATTCAAACGGTTTAAGAAACTAGAGAGTGTTTTCTATCCAATAGAAATGATAATATGCATATTGTACGAGCAAGAATTGAGTAGGAGGCCGTTTGAAATGGCCACCTATTTTCAGGTTACTCAGTGCTGCCCCTTGCAGCCATAAGAAGTTAAAAGACTTAACTGTTCTGTCCTGCCGATGCACGGAAAACCCAGCCAACTGTATATTATCCATGTCGTCGTTCAGCCACGACTCGCTGAAACATAAGATATTACATTTTTTTATGTCCCGTTGGTTGGATAGTCTCCAACGGAGCTCATCCAGTTTATTCTCCAGTGATTTCACGTTGGCTAATAGAACGGATGGTAGAGGCGGGTTATTCACTCGCCGACGAATTCTCACAAGGCACCCTGATCTCCTCCCCCTATATTTCCTTATTTTTCTCCATGTGAATGACGGGGATTTGGGCCTTGTCTGGGAGCAACATTATCTCCTTCCTGTCTGACTCATTAAAGAAAAAATCTTGTTCCAGTTCGTGGTGAGTAATCGCTGTTCTGATGTCCAGAAGCTCTTCTCGGTCATAAGAGACGGTAGCAGCAACATTATGTACAAAACAAGTTACAAACAACGCAAAAAACACACAATTGGTTCGGAGCCCGGAAAAATGGCAGCCATCCCCTCCGGATCCATTCTTCCTATTCTATTGTCATGAGTCTTGTCCTGGAGGCAGAACTGAGAGATTTCCCCTTAGATAGGCCAGTTGTGAAGTCAAAATTGGCGATATTATACATTTAAGGTTAGGGTTAGGGTTAGCAGTGTGCAAAAAGTTTGAGTTAGGTTTAAAATGTGTGACTTTGTGGCTGTGCCAGCTATTGTCCACTCTGCAGAGCTGCCTCCAGAACAAGCTGAATGATGAAACACGTTGACCTGCTACCAGGAACCCAAAACCCCATCTCTGTGTTGACCTGGTTAGAGGCTAGAGGTCAGAGGTCAGGAGTGTTGGGGCTTTATCAGTGGACTCATTCCTCATTACAAACTCTACCGATACAATGACTGTGTAGTAAATTAAACAAAGGTTAAATAAATAAAAGTCCCAAATGGCACCCTTATCCCTATATAGTGCATTACATGTGGTCAACAGAAGTGCACTATATAGGGAATAGGGTTCCATTTAACCTCTAACGCCTCCCAAACCCGGATCCGGGAGCACCCCCATCAGTAGAAAAGCTACTAGCATAGCCTAGCATAGCGTCACAAGTAAATACTAGCATCTAAATATCATTAAATCACAAGTCCAAGACACCAGATGAAAGATACACATCTTGTGAATCCAGCCATCATTTCTGATTTTTAAAATGTTTTACAGGGAAGACACAATATGTAAATCTATTAGCTAACCACGTTAGCAAAAGACACCACTTTTTTTACTCCACCAGTTTTTTACTCCATCAGTAGCTATTCGACCAAATAAAGATATAAATAGCCACTAACCAAGAAACAACTTCATCAGATGACAGTCTGATAACATATTTATTGTATAGCATATGTTTTGTTAGAAAAATGTGCATATTTCAGGTATAAATCATAGTTTACCATTGCAGCCACCATCACAACTCTCACCAAAGCGACTAGAATAACTACAGAGAGCAACGTGTATTACCTAATTACTCATCATAAAACATTTCTTAAAAATACACAGCGTACAGCAATTGAAAGACACAGATCTTGTGAATCCAGACAATATTTCAGATTTTCTAAGTGTTTTACAGCGAAAACACAATATAGCGTTATATTAGCTTACCACAATAGCAAACATCACAACAGCATTGATTCAAGCCAAACATAGCAATAACGTATAAACCACCAAAATATATTAATTTTTTCACTAACCTTCTCAGAATTCTTCAGATGACAGTCCTATAACATCATATTACACAATGCATATAGAGTTTGTTCGAAAATGTGCATATTTAGCGGCACAAATCGTGCTTATACAATGAGAAAAGTAGCCAAGCTGCAAAGAAAATGTCAGGAGAAATCTTTGGAAAGGCACCTATTCTAATCGAAAACTATTCATAAACTTGACTAAAAAATACAAGTTGGACAGCAAATGAAAGATAAATTAGTTCTTAATGCAATCGCTGGGTTAGATTTTTAAAATTAACGTTACTGCGCAATACAGCGTGCGCTAAAGCGAGACCGCCCCATAATTCATGGCGGAATTATTATTTAACATTTGTCAACATAAGTACGAATTAACAGCATAAAGACTGCTTACTATTAGCTGAGCTTCCATCAGATTCTTGGGCAAGGTGTCCTTTCTCCAGAACAATCGTCTTTGGGTTGAAAGATGTCCTCTTGTCCGGTCGAAATAGCCGTTAATGTTAGCCACCAACTGGAGAGGTGTCCAACTCGTGAAAGCGCATGACAAAGAAATTCCAGAAAATCGCAATAAACTGCTATAAACTGCTATAAGTCGGTTTAAATTAACTACCTTATGATGTCTTTAACACCTATAACGAATAAAAACATGACCGGAGATATAGAACTACTAAAACAAAAGCGTTTGCAGGACGCCATTGTGATGTCTTCTTGCGCCAGGCGCACCGTTGAAAAGGACGGTACTTCCGTTCCACGGTCTTATATAAGGTCCCAGATTGCGCAATCCACTCCATTCAAATTCTCCCCGCTTACTGACATCTAGAGGAAGACTTATGCAGTGCATGTAGCCCGATGGCTTACATGGGGACTTATAAACTGACCTCAGAACAGGGACCTCGATTTCTGAAATCTCACTCCCTGACAGGAAATGTGCTGCAGAATGAGTTCTGTTTCACTCAGAGAAATAATTCAAACGGTTTTAGAAACTAGAGAGTGTTTTCTATCCAATAGTAATAATAATATGCATATTGTACGAGCAAGAATTGAGTACTAGGCAGTTTAAATTGGGAACTCATTTTTACAAAGTCGAAATGGCGCCCCCATAGGCTCAAGAAGTTTTTAAGACAGTATCAATATCTGTGTGATTGTAGTTGTTGGTAGAAGAATATAATGTATTGAGGTGATATGAGAAGCTTCATAATAGTTTCTCTGTTCTAACAGTCTGAGAAAAACCCCTGAATCTAACTAACCGCTCAAAACAGGAAGAAGGAAGTACCTGAATCCTACCAGAGATACACTGTAGAGAAAGAGAGAGACAGCACACTGTAATTTTGAACTGTTTGCACATATTTTACTAATTATTTATATGATCGTAAATGGAGGCATTATCTTCTAAACTGTGAATCTTTCTAGAGAGCTTCTCTCTGAACCTGATATTGCTATTATATGACGTGAACCACTTCCGTTGATAACTGTACGGAACTCAATCCAATTGGACTAATTGAATCTAACTAGACTAATTACTTCATATAATAAACCATAATGTAGTTCAATCCACACTTCAACCCACAATTCCCAAGTCATCTCTCTCTGTGTTGCCGAGGCAGTGAATAGGATATGGAAGAATGCTATCTGACGGGGTGTGGAATAGATTCCTTTTGTAAAAAAAAAGTGGGAATTAAAAAAAGGCCCCCTCCCTCCTTCCTTCCCTCCCTCCTCCCTTCTTTGAATAATTGGAACGAGAGGAGCTAAACAGAGGCTGAGAGGCACAACACTGTTATCTCCCATTGGGCTCTGGTTCACCAGCCTAGCTAGTGTCCTTCCCTGCATGGTAGACAAGGTCAGCTGTCAACTGAACACTCATCTCCCTGAGTGGGCCTAGAGAGAGTACGTGTTCCAAATGGTACCATATTCCCTATGTAGTGCACTACTTTCGACCAGGACCCATAGGGCTCTGGTCAAAAGTAGTGCACTATGTAGGGAATAGGGTTCTATAGGGCTCTGGTCTAAAGTAGTGCACTATATAGGGAATAGTGTGCCATTTGGACTCAGACAGAGGCTCCTCGCTGCCCTTCGAGACACACGGCACATTTGGGTTCATTACTGTAAATCTCAATGCCTGGCTGCATGATATACAGTGCATTGCAAAAGTATTCATCCCCCTTGGCGTTTTTCCTATTTTGTTGCATTACAACCTGTAATTTAAATGGATTTTTATTTGGATTTCATGTAATGGACTGACACAAAATAGTCCAAATTGGTGAAGTGAAATGAAATGTAAAACGGTAAAGTGGTGTGTGTATATGTATTCACCCCCTTTGCTATGAAGCCCCTACATAAGATCTGGTGCAACCAATTACCTTCAGAAGTCACATAATTAGTTAAATAAAGTCCACCTGTCACACCCTGACCTTAGAGATTCTTTTTATGGCTCTATTTTGGTTTGGTCAGGGCGTGAGTTGGGGTGGGCATTCTATGTTTTGTGTTTCTATGATTTTCTATTTCTATGTTTTGGCCGGGTATGGTTCTCAATCAGAGGCAGCTGTCTATCGTTGTCTCTGATTGAGAACCATACTTAGGTAGCTCTTTTTTCCACCTGTGTTTGTGGGAAGTTGACTTTGTTTAGGTCACATAGCCTGTAGCTTCACGGTTAGATTTTGTAGCGTTGATTGTTTTGTTCGGCGTCATTTTGATGAAATAAAGAAAATGTACGCTTACCACGCTGCACCTTGGTCCTCTCCTTTCAACAGCCGTGACACCACCTGTGTGCAATCTAAGTGTCACATGATCTCAGTATTTATACACACCTGCTCTGAAAGGCCCCAGAGTCTGCAACACCACTAAGCAAGGGGCACCACCAAGCAAGCAGCACCATGAAGACCAAGGAGCTCTCCAAACAGGTCAGGGACAAAGTTGTGGAGAAGTACAGATCAGGGTTGGGTTATAAAGAAATATCAGAAACTTTGAACATCCCACGGAGCACCGTTAAATCCATTATTAAAAAATGTAAATAACATGGCACCACAACAAACCTGCCAAGAGAGGGCCTCCCACCAAAACTCACAGACCAGACAAGGAGGGCATTAATCAGAAAAGCAACAAAGAGACCAAAGATAACCCTGAAGGAGCTGCAAAGCTCCACAGCGGAGATTGGAGTATCTGTTCTTAGGACCACTTTAAGCCGTACACTCCACAGAGCTGGGTTTTACGGAAGAGTGGCCAGAAAAAAGCTTAAAGAAAAAAATAAGCAAACACGTTTGGTGTTCTCCAAAAGGCATGTGGGAGACTCCCCAAACATATGGAAGAAGGTACTCTGGTCAGATGAGACTAAAATTGAGATTTTGGGCCATCAAGGAAATGCTATGTCTGGCGCAAACCCAACACATCGCTTCACCCCCGAGACACCATCCCCACAGTGAAGCATGGTGGTGGCAGCATCATGTCTGGAGGAAACCTGACACCATCCCCACAGTGAAGCATGGTGGTGGCAGCATCGTGCTGGGGGATGTTTTTCATCCATTTCAAACTGGTCAGAATTGAAGGAATGATGGATGGGTCTAAATACAGGGAGATTCTTGAGGGAAACCTGTTTCAGTCTTCCAGAGATTTGAGACTGGGACGGAGGTTCACCTTCCAGCAGGATAATGACCCTAAGAAAACTGCTAAAGCTGCACTCGAGTGGTTTAAGGCGGAAACATTTAAATGTCTTGTAATGGCCTAGTCAAAGCCCAGACCTCAATCCAATTGAGAATCTGTTATATGACTTAAAGATTTCTGTACACCAGCGGAACCCATCCAACTTGAAGGAGCTGGAGCAGTTTTTCCTTGAAGAATGGGCAAAAATCCCAGTGGCTCGATGTGCCAAGCTTATAGAGACATTCCCCAAGAGACTTGCAGCTGTAATTGCTGCAAAAGGTGGCTCTACAAAGTTTTGACTTTGTGGGGGGTGAATAGTTATGCACGCTCAAGTTTTCAGTTTTTTTGTCTTATTTCTTGCTTGTTTCACAATGAAAAATATTTTACACCTTCAAAGTGGTAGGCATGTTGTGTAAATCAAATTATACAAACCCCCCCAAAAATAGTTTAATTCCAGGTTGTAAGGCAACAAAATAGGAAAAATGCCAAAGGGGGTGAATAATTTAGCAAGCCATCGTATCTCTGTTTATCAGTCACCATACCTCCAAGGTTACATCGCAAATGGAACCTTATTCCTTATATGGTTGTATCCCAAATGGAACCCTATTCCTTATATGGTTGTATCCCAAATGGAACCCTATTCCTTATATGGTTGTATCCCAAATGGAACCCTATTCCTTATATGGTTGTATCCCAAATGGAACCCTATTCCTTATATGGTTGTATCTCAAATGGAACCATATTCCTTATATGGTTGTATCCCAAATGAAATCCTATTCCTTATATGGTTGTATCTCAAATGGAACCATATTCCTTATGTGGGTGGATCCCAAATGGAACCCTATTCCTTATGTTGTGCACTACTTTCAACCAGGCACAATAACTGTTTTTCTGGTGCTGTATTTAAGTGCTAATTTCCCCATTTTTGATGACATTTGTTTAGTTCCACCTGTACTCTTTAATGAGCCACCACTGTTGAATAAAACACCAAGTCAGCACTCAGCTGTTGGAGAGGAGCTGTTTTTATTTCCTGGAGAGAGAGAGAGAGACAGCAGGTTAAAGCTGTCCGGGGCTGAACTCTGACACATGATGCGCTGTATTTTGGTGGTTGAATGTCCGTTATTGAATGAAGTGTCCTCTGTGCTGCTTTACAACTTAGAGTTGAGGCGAGATGAATGGAGAGAAGTTTTCCTCACAGAAAAATAAGTGTATAACTGTATAAAGAAGGTGAGTAACAGCCACTGCGAGCTACACTTATTTTGTATTTTTCAAGAGTATTTAACTTTTTGTTTAAATCGTCTTTATGAAGAACAACTGCTGGCTCCTAACGTACCATTTTAGACTTTCCACCAATCGCTGCTGCCAGTTATGAGAACATATCCTCTCAGCTCATAAACACTTTTCCAACACAGGTGCTCAAACCTCAAAGCCAGAATAGGTCTGTGTCCTATGGGCCCTGGTTAAAAGTAGTGCACTACATAGGGAATAGGGTTCCATTTGAAAAACAGCCTCGGATCGAGTTGGCTTTGGTGTGGCGTTGTGTTGAGGGGAGTGCGAGTCCTCCACAGTATTTATAGCTGAGCTCATGGGGAGCATCTAAATCCGGGTTTGGGCTCCTAATCGTATTCACCGCCAGCTTAACACAGTACCAGCCTCCAACTCCTCTCTCTCCTCCCTCTCCGGTTGCTGGCCGGTCCTCCGGGAAACCAGACCCCAGACTAATATGTAGAAGTGTACCTCGGTAAATATGGTTGTTAAAACCAATGTCTTTGGTGGAGTAGTGAGGAGGGTAAAGAGAGGAGACAGACTGGGAGGTAAAGAGAGGAGACAGACTGGGGAGTAAAGAGAGGAGACAGACTGGGGAGTAAAGAGAGGAGACAGACTGGGGAGTAGAGAGAGGAGCCAGACTGGGAGGTAAAGAGAGGAGACAGACTGGGGAGTAGAGAGAGGAGCCAGACTGGGAGGTAAAGAGAGGAGACAGACTGGGGAGTAGAGAGAGGAGCCAGACTGGGAGGTAAAGAGAGGAGACAGACTGGGGAGTAAAGAGAGGAGACAGACTGGGGAGTAAAGAGAGGAGACAGACTGGGGAGTAAAGAGAGGAGACAGACTGGGAGGTAGAGAGAGGAGACTGACTGGGGATTAAAGAGAGGAGACAGACTGGGGACTAAAGAGAGGAGACAGACTGGGGAGTAGAGAGAGGAGACAGACTGGGATTAAAGAGAGGAGACAGACTGGGAGGTAAAGAGAGGAGACAGACTGGGAGGTAAAGAGAGGAGACAGACTGGAGACTAAAGAGAGGAGACAGACTGGGGAGTAGAGAGAGGAGACAGACGGGGAGGTAAAGTGAGGAGACAGACTGGGGAGTAGAGAGAGGAGACAGACTGGGGAGTAAAGAGAGGAGACAGACTGGGAGGTAAAGAGAGGAGACAGACTGGGGAGTAGAGAGAGGAGACAGACTGGGGAGAAAAGAGAGGAGACAGACTGGGAGGTAAAGAGAGGAGACAGACTGGGGAGTAAAGAGAGGAGACAGACTGGGGAGTAAAGAGAGGAGACAGACTGGGGAGTAAAGAGAGGAGACAGACTGGGAGGTAGAGAGAGGAGACAGACTGGGGAGTAAAGAGAGGAGACAGACTGGGGAGTAAAGAGAGGAGACAGACTGGGGAGTAAAGAGAGGAGACAGACTGGGGAGTAAAGAGAGGAGACAGACTGGGGAGTAAAGAGAGGAGACAGACTGGGGAGTAAAGAGAGGAGACAGACTGGGGAGTAAAGAGAGGAGACAGACTGGGGAGTAAAGAGAGGAGACAGACTGGGAGGTAGAGAGAGGAGACTGACTGGGGATTAAAGAGAGGAGACAGACTGGGGACTAAAGAGAGGAGACAGACTGGGGAGTAGAGAGAGGAGACAGACTGGGATTAAAGAGAGGAGACAGACTGGGATTAAAGATAGGAGACAGACTGGGATTAAAGAGAGGAGACAGACTGGGGAGTAGAGAGAGGAGACATACTGGAGAGAGAGGCTAAGGAGTAAAGAGTCCATTTAAAAGGGAAATAAAACGTTTGGAATCTGGTTTTCGCAACATTGAATATGTCATTGGTTATTCAATGTTTTATACTGAAATATCTATATATAGAAACACAACATGCAACAATTTCAAAGATTTTACTGAGTTACAGTTCATATAGGGAAATCAGTCAATTGAAATAAACGAATTAGGGCCTCATCTATGGATTTCACATGACTGGGCAGGGGCGCAGCCATGGGTGGTTCTTGGAGGGCTTAGGCCAACCCACTGGGGAGCCAGGCTCAGCCAATCAGAGTTGGACTACACACTGGGGAGCCAGGCTCAGCCAATCAGAATTAGATTTCCCCTCCCACAAAAGGGCTTTATTGCAGACAGACAACAGATACTCATCAGCTCCTGAAACACGGGACCAACACATGTTACATGAATGTATTTGTTTTGCTGTGGATATGTAATCCGTAGTATGACCATGAAACATGAGGCGGAACATATTGAGGGAACCCATTTCTATACCCAGTGATACAGTTATAAGACAGTCCTGTTTAGATGGTCCTCGGTCTGTAGTGCTGAACTTTGACCAATGGTAAAACATTTTTTTTTTTTATTAAACACAGAAATAGTGTCAAATGTCATAGACTAAATTATAACAGCGAATATATTAGTGGGGGGGGGGGGGGGGGTATTCACTGTTTCCGTTGTACAATCCATATCAACATTCGACATGGTACAGAACACACTAAGAAACTTGTGCTTTGTACTCAATGATTAATACACAATTATTGCGATCGTCCTGTTAGAAGTTAGATGTACATTTGGGATATAGTACTGAACTTTGGCCAATGATCCAATTAATTACACAAAAACAGACTATTATGTCACAGACTTATGCATAATTAATTTGCAGGCAATATATATATATAAAAACACTTTTTACAGTTTATTCATATATTCCCACTATTCCACTGTAGGACGGCAGCTTTGAACATAAAACTTAGAATCGTATCCCCAACGGAGGAGGCTATGGAATATTGTTCTGTGGTATGGGTTTCCCAAGCTAGCCTCCTCTCTGTCTGTCTCTCTCTCTCTCTCTCTCTCTCTCTCTCTCTCTCTCTCTCTCTCTCTCTCTCTCTCTCGCTCTCTGTCTCTCTCTCTCTCTCGCTCTCTGTCTCTCTCTCTCTCTCTCTCTCTCTCTCTCTCTCTCTCTCTCTCTCTCTCTCTCGCTCTCTGTCTCTCTCTCTCTCTGTCTCTTTGTCTCTTTGTCTCTTTGTCGCTTTCTGTCTCTCTAACTGTCTCTCTCTGTCTCTCTCTGTCTCTCTCTCTCTCTCTCTCTCTCTCTCTGTCTCTCTCTCTCTCTCTCTCTCTCTCTCTCTCTCTCTCTCTCTCTCTGTCTCTCTGTCTCTCTCTCTGTCTCTCTCTCTCTCTCTCTCTCTCTCTCTCTCTCTCTCTCTCTCTCTCTCTCTCTCTCTCTCTCTCTCTCTCTCTCTCTCTCTCTGTCTCTCTCTCTGTCTCTCTCTCTCTCTCTCTCTCTCTCTCTCTCTCTCTCTCTCTCTCTCTCTCTCTGTCTCTCTCTCTCTCTCTCTCTCTCTGTCTCTCTCTCTGTCTCTCTCTCTGTCTCTCTCTCTCTCTCTCTCTCTCTCTCTCTCTCTCTCTCTCTCTCTCTCTCTCTCTCTCTCTCTCTCTCTCTCTCTGCCAGATAAGATGGACGGTGGGGGGAGACAGCAGCCTTTGATCTCTAGCTATTTGGGTCTATAACTAATTAGCTTTGAACGGGTGTCTGCTCGTTCTGCTTATCTTCATTAAAAGCAGTCATTTTCTTTTTTAGCATTTAATGGGGTGAGGTCCTGTTCAGGCTGGATCACAGAGGCCCAGTCTCCTTCATCTTTTCAGGGGCTAATATCCTAGCATGTGTTAGCGCTGAAGCTAATCAACCCAAAAGGGTATTATCATAGCAACCAAACGCTAATATTTAGCATGTGTTAGCGCTGAAGCTAACCAACTAAGAGGTTCATCACTGCGACCGACCGAATGCCTTTTAAATATGTCACTTAATTAACTGAGCCAACACAGAGGAGCTATGAACACAATGGCACAATGAAGGAGTTGCTTGGGTTACAAGATAAATCAATTTATGTAATCATCGTTATCCTATTAAACCCCCAAAAACTATTACAATGTCTGTATATGAGAGGAACTCTAATAGCCCATTACATAGAATAACTAGGCCTTTTGTGGTTGTGATCAATGCAACATACGACTAATAAACCTTGAAAGCTTGAAACATTATCAAACAGAATGTTATATATGTTTTTGTTATAGGATTAGCACTGACAGGCTACATGCTAGCTGTGATTCAATGTTAGTGAGGATCAGCACCATGGACAGCAGCCAACTGACTGCAGAGTGAGGGTCAGCACCATGGACAGCACCTACTGACTGCAGAGTGAGGGTTAGCACCATGGACAGCACCTACTGACTGCACAGTGAGGGTCAGCACCATGGAGGGCACCTACTGACTGCAGAGTGAGGGTTAGCACCATGGACAGCACCTACTGACTGCACAGTGAGGGTCAGCACCATGGAGGGCACCTACTGACTGCAGAGTGAGGGTCAGCACCATGGACAGCACCTACTGACTGCAGAGTGAGGGTCAGCACCATGGACAGCACCTACTGACTGCACAGTGAGGGTCAGCACCATGGAGAGCACCTACTGACTGCAGAGTGAGGGTCAGCACCATGGACAGCAGCCAACTGACTGCAGAGTGAGGGTCAGCACCATGGAAAGCACCTACTGACTGCAGAGTGAGGGTCAGCACCATGGAGAACACCTACTGACTGCAGAGTGAGGGTCAGCACCATGGAAAGCACCTACTGACTGCAGAGTGAGGGTCAGCACCATGGACAGCACCTAGTGACTGCACAGTGAGGGTCAGCACCATGGAGAGCACCTACTGACTGCAGAGTGAGGGTCAGCACCATGGACAGCACCTACTGACTGCAGAGTGAGGGTCAGCACCATGGACAGCACCTACTGACTGCAGAGTGAGGGTTAGCCCCATGGAGAGCACCTACTGACTGCAGAGTGAGGGTCAGCACCATGGACAGCACCCACTGACTGCAGAGTGAGGGTCAGCACCATGGACAGCACCTACTGACTGCAGAGTGAGGGTCAGCACCATGGAGAGCACCTACTGACTGCAGAGTGAGGGTCAGCACCATGGACAGCAGCCAACTGACTGCAGAGTGAGGGTCAGCACCATGGAAAGCACCTACTGACTGCAGAGTGAGGGTCAGCACCATGGAGAACACCTACTGACTGCAGAGTGAGGGTCAGCACCATGGAAAGCACCTACTGACTGCAGAGTGAGGGTCAGCACCATGGACAGCACCTAGTGACTGCACAGTGAGGGTCAGCACCATGGAGAGCACCTACTGACTGCAGAGTGAGGGTCAGCACCATGGACAGCACCTACTGACTGCAGAGTGAGGGTTAGCCCCATGGAGAGCACCTACTGACTGCAGAGTGAGGGTCAGCACCATGGACAGCACCCACTGACTGCAGAGTGAGGGTCAGCACCATGGACAGCACCTACTGACTGCAGAGTGAGGGTCAGCACCATGGACAGCAGCCACAATCTGCAGAGTGAGGGTCAGCACCATGGACAGCACATACTGACTGCACAGTGAGGGTCAGCACCATTTGAGATCACCTACTGACTGCAGAGTGAGGGTTAGCACCATGGACAGCAGCCACTATCTGCAGAGTGAGGGTCAGCACCATGGACAGCACCTACTGACCGCAGAGTGAGGGTCAGCACCATGGACAGCAGCCAACTGACTGCAGAGTGAGGGTCAGCACCATGGAGGGCACCTACTGACTGCAGAGTGAGGGTCAGCACCATGGACAGCAGCCAACTGACTGCAGAGTGAGGGTCAGCACCATGGAGAGCACCTACTGACTGCAGAGTGAGGGTCAGCACCATGGAGAGCAGCCAACTGACTGCAGAGTGAGGGTCAGCACCATGGACAGCACCTACTGACTGCAGAGTGAGGGTCAGCACCATGGAGAGCACCTACTGACTGCAGAGTGAGGTTCAGCACCATGGACAGCACCTACTGACTGCAGAGTGAGGGTTAGCACCATGGACAGCACCTACTGACTGCACAGTGAGGGTCAGCACCATGGAGAGCACCTACTGACTGCAGAGTGAGGGTCAGCACCATGGACAGCACCTACTGACTGCAGAGTGAGGGTCAGCACCATGGACAGCACCTACTGACTGCACAGTGAGGGTCAGCACCATGGAGAGCACCTACTGACTGCAGAGTGAGGGTCAGCACCATGGACAGCAGCCAACTGACTGCAGAGTGAGGGTCAGCATCATGGAAAGCACCCACTATCTGTAGAGTGAGGGTCAGCACCATGGAAAGCACCTACTGACTGCAGAGTGAGGGTCAGCACCATGGAGAACACCTACTGACTGCAGAGTGAGGGTCAGCACCATGGAAAGCACCTACTGACTGCAGAGTGAGGGTCAGCACCATGGACAGCACCTACTGACTTCACAGTGAGGGTCAGCACCATGGAGAGCACCTACTGACTGCAGAGTGAGGGTCAGCACCATGGACAGCACCCACTGACTGCACAGTGAGGGTCAGCAACATGGACAGCACCTACTGACTGCAGAGTGAGGGTCAGCACCATGGACAGCAGCCACAATCTGCAGAGTGACGATCAGCACCATGGAGAACACCTACTGACTGCAGGGTGAGGGTCAGCACCATGGAGAGCACCTACTGACTGCAGAGTGAGGGTCAGCACCATGGACAGCACCTACTGACTGCAGAGTGAGGGACATCGCCTACTGAGTGCAGAGTGAGGGTCAGCACCATGGACAGCACCTACTGACTGCAGAGTGAGGATCAGCACCATGGACAACACCTACTGACTGCATAGTGAGGGTCAGCACCATGGAGAGCACCTACTGACTGCAGAGTGAGGGTCAGCACCATGGACAGCACCTACTGACTGCAGAGTGAGGGTCAGCACCATGGAGAGCACCTACTGACTGCATAGGGAGGGTCAGCACCATGGACAGCACCTACTGACTGCAGGCTGAGATCAGCACCATGGACAGCAGCCAACTGACTGCAGAATGAGGGTCAGCCCCATGGACAGCACCTACTGACTGCAGAGTGAGGGTCAGCACCATGGAGAGCACCTACTGACTGCAGAGTGAGGGTCAGCACCATGGAGAGCAGCCACTGAATGCAGAGTGAGGGTCAGCACCATGGACAGCACCTACTGACTGCAGGCTGAGATCAGCACCCTGGACAGCAGCCACTGACTGCAGAGTGAGGGTCAGCACCATGGACAGCACCTACTGACTGCAGGCTGAGATCAGCACCATGGACAGCAGCCAACTGACTGCAGAATGAGGGTCAGCACCATGGACAGCACCTACTGACTGCAGAGTGAGGGTCAGCACCATGGAGAGCAGCCACTGAATGCAAGCTGAGATCAGCGCCCTGGACAGCACCTACAGACTGCAGAGTGAGGGTCAGCACCATGGACAGCACCTACTGACTGCAGGGTGAGGGTCAGCACCATGGAGAGCAGCCACTGACTTCAAGCTGAGATCAGCACCATAGACAGCAGCCACTGACTGCAAACTGAGATTAGCACCATGAACAGCAGCCACTGACTGCAGGGTGAGGGTCAGCACCATGGACAGCAGCCACTGACTGCAGAGTGAGGGTCAGCACCATGGAGAGCACCTACTGACTGCAGAGTGAGGGTCAGCACCATGGACAGCAGCCACTGACTGCAAGCTGAGATCAGCACCATGAACAGCAGCCACTGACTGCAGGGTGAGGGTCAGCACCATGGACAGCAGCCACTGACTTCAAGCTGAGATCAGCACCATGGACAGCAGCCACTGAAGTGCAGGGTGAGGGTCTGCACCATGGACAGCAGCCACTGACTGCAGGGTGAGGGTCAGCACCATGGACAGCAGCCACTGACTTCAAGCTGAGATCAGCACCATGGACAGCACCCAGTACCCAGCTAGAGGAAAGCTGTACCCAGCTAGGGGAAAGTACTGTACATATCTTGGACACATCAACATTTAACCAAGTATCCACTTCTAGTACGTAACATATCACTGTGGTTCTTGTCCAGTTAATCTGTCCAGTGTCTGCTGGACACTGCTAGAACTTCCAGCAGAATATAAAGACAAAGCCAGAAATCCACTGATCAGTGGAACTCATTGACTTTTACTTGTCACGTGTACATGTGCAACGTGTCACTCTTAACTGCAGTAGTAGAGGATTAGTTTAAAAGTCGCTGGGTTCATGAATGCTGATAGAACTCCAACAGAACAGTACGTTCTGCCCCCAAACTGACGGGGGTTTAACTAGGAGCTACTGTAGCTACTACCTCCCTCCACTGGGCTGCTGGCGATACACAGAGAGGTCCCTGGTCCCCTGACACTACACAGACATGTCCCTGGTCCCCTGACACTACACAGACAGGTCCCTGGTCCCCTGACACTACACAGACAGGTCCCTGGTCCCCTGACACTACACAGACAGGTCCCTGGTCCCCTGACACTACACAGACAGGTCCCTGGTCCCCTGACACTACACTGACAAGTCCCTGGTCCCCTGACACTACACAGAGAGGTCCCTGGTCCCCTGACACTACACTGACAAGTCCCTGGTCCCCTGACACTACACAGAGAGGTCCCTGGTCCCCTGACACTACACAGACAGGTCCCTGGTCCCCTGACACTACACAGACAGGTCCCTGGTCCCCTGACACTACACAGAGAGGTCCCTGGTCCCCTGACACTACACAGACAGGTTTGCTGGTCCCCTGACACTACACAGACAGGTCCCTGGTCCCCCTGGCACTACACAGACAGGTTCCTGGGCTGCTGGCACTACACAGACAGGTCCCTGGTCCCCTGACACTACACAGACAGGTCCCTGGTCCCCCTGGCACTACACAGACAGGTCCCTGGTCCCCCTGGCACTACACAGACAGGTTCCTGGGCTGCTGGCACTACACAGACAGGTCCCTGGTCCCCTGGCACTACACAGACAGGTCCCTGGTCACCCTGACACTACACAGACAGGTTTGCTGGTCCCCTGACACTACACAGACAGGTCCCTGGTCCCCCTGGCACTACACAGACAGGTTCCTGGGCTGCTGGCACTACACAGACAGGTCCCTGGTCCCCTGACACTACACAGACAGGTCCCTGGTCCCCCTGGCACTACACAGACAGGTCCCTGGTCCCCCTGGCACTACACAGACAGGTCCCTGGTCCCCCTGGCACTACACAGACAGGTTCCTGGGCTGCTGGCACTACACAGACAGGTTCCTGGTCCCCTGACACGATACAGACAGGTCCCTGACATGATTGCCATGGTATTAGTACTGTTATATTGCAGGACTGCTGAGTTTCACATCCAACCTTTTGCTGTAGTGTTTATGGCTGTCACACTACCCTGTGTCCCAAATGGCACTCTATTCCCTGTGTAGTGCACCACTTCTCCATGGACCCTGGTCAAAAGCAGTGCACTACGTAGGGAAGAGTGTACCGTACGGAACAAAGCCTAAAGCTCATCCCGTCCTACTAATACTGATCCCATCCTTTGCTCCGCTGGTGTTTTCCTCAAGGAGCCCTCCGCTGGAGCCGCTCAGCCACTAGATAAGTGTTCTCTGCTCCCACTAAGTCCATATGAAGCAGTTAGTGGGGATAGCGAGGCCCTGTCAGAGACACCAGGAGCTCTGCTATAATCTGGACAAGGAGCTTCTTGAGGTTCACTCTAGGAAACGTTCCATTTTTTTCTAAGTCTTTCTTTGCTTGGTCAAACACTTGGGAATGGCCCCGTGAAAGAGAGAGATAATGTATCAGGAGGCTGGAGATATTTTACATTTTTACAGGAACTGGCTCTCACTACTCTGGGCTGTTTGACACTTGTCTTCCCTTCTATCTCTCTCTCTCTCTATGTCTCTATGTCTCTATGTCTCTATGTGTCACGTTCCTGACCTGTTTTCTCTTGTTTTGTATGTGTTTATTGGTCAGGGCGTGAGTTTTGGGTGGGCAGTCTATGTTTTCTATTTCTATGTTGGGATTTTGTGTTCGGCCTGGTATGATTCTCAATCAGAGACAGGTGTCTATCGTTGTCCCTGATTGAGAATCATACTAAGGCAGCCTGGGTTTCACTTGTGTTTTGTGGGTGTTTGTTCCTGTGTCAGCGTTTGGGCCACACAGGACTGTTTCGGGTTTGTCACGTTTGTTGTTTTGTATGTTGAAGTGCTTTGTTGTTTTGTCATTAAATAATGAACACTTATCCCTCCGCATCTTGGTCCGATCCATGCTCCTCCTCGTCCGAGGAGGAGAACGACATTGACAGCCTTTACACTATGTCTCTGTCTCTGTCTCTCTTTTACTCTCTCTGTCTCTCTCTCTCTCTCTCTCTCTCTCTCTCTCTCTCTCTCTCTCTCTCTCTCTCTGTCTCTCTCTGTCTCACATTCTCTCTCTTTCTAGCAGTATATAAATAGGCCCCATATTCAAATACTTTCCTTCATCAGAGTTTGCATTTGTTTCATCATGTAGACCTTGTGCATTGTTCCCTAGCTTGAACCATCGTTAGCCAATCACAGAAGGGTTTTGTTCTTAGCTTGAACCATCGTTAACCAATCACAGAAGGGTTATGTTATTAGCCGCCCTTAGAGAGTAGTAACACATCAAAGAGTGGAGCAGACGAACCCAAAGCACAACAGTGTAACGAAAGCTGCTTCCCTACGTAGCAGCAAAACATGGGAACACCCACATAACATGATGCAACAACTACAAACAAATGAATTATCATGCAGTATTAATGATCCATTCTTTAGGGGTGTGTAGATTTGTGAAATGTCCTTCTTTTGTCCATGTTATGCTTTAATCTTGTATGCGAAGGCTTCCT
>NW_024057751.1:35000-47500 GCF_016432855.1 Salvelinus namaycush | reverse complement strand
GCATAGTCACTCTGATTGGATCAGTCAAAGTCACTCTGCTTGGATCACTCATAATAGTCACACTAGTATTGTTGAGGGGTATAGTACAGACACCCTGGCCAGTCTGCCCCTCTTCCCCTCCACTGTGTTATAGTATTGTTGAGGGGTATAGTACAGACACCCTGGCCAGTCTGCCCCTCTTCCCCTCCACTGTTTTATAGTATTGTTGAGGGGTATAGTACAAACACCCTGGCCAGCCTGCCCCTCTTCCCCTCCACTGTGTTATAGTATTGTTGAGGGGTATAGTACAGACACCCTGGCCAGCCTGCCCCTCTTCCCCTCCACTGTGTTATAGTATTGTTGAGGGGTATACTACAGACACCCTGGCCAGCCTGCCCCTCTTCCCCTCCACTGTGTTATAGTATTGTTGAGGGGTATAGTACAGACACCCTGGCCAGCCTGCCCCTCTTCCCCTCCACTGTGTTATAGTATTGTTGAGGGGTATAGTACAGACACCCTGGCCAGCCTGCCCCTCTTCCCCTCCACTGTGTTATAGTATTGTTGAGGGGTATAGTACAGACACCCTGGCCAGCCTGCCCCTCTTCCCCTCCACTGTGTTATAGTATTGTTGAGGGGTATAGTACAGACACCCTGGCCAGCCTGCCCCTCTTCCCCTCCACTGTGTTATAGTATTGTTGAGGGGTATAGTACAGACACCCTGGCCAGCCTGCCCCCTCTCCCCTTCCACTGTGGTATAGTATTGTTGAGGGGTATAGTACAGACACCCTGGCCAGCCTGCCCCTCTTCCCCTCCACTGTGTTATAGTATTGTTGAGGGGTATAGTACAGACACCCTGGCCAGCCTGCCCCTCTTCCACTCCACTGTGTTATAGTATTGTTGAGGGGTATAGTACAGACACCCTGGCCAGCCTGCCCCTCTTCCCCTCCACTGTGTTATAGTATTGTTGAGGGGTATAGTACAGACACCCTGGCCAGTCTGCCCCTCTTCCCCTCCACTGTGTTATAGTATTGTTGAGGGGTATAGTACAGACACCCTGGCCAGCCTGTCCCTCTTCCCCTCCACTGTGTTATAGTATTGTTGAGGGGTATAGTACAGACACCCTGGCCAGCCTGCCCCCTCTTCCCCTCCACTGTGTTATAGTATTGTTGAGGGGTATAGTACAGACACCCTGGCCAGCCTGTCCCTCTTACCCTCCACTGTGTTATAGTATTGTTGAGGGGTATAGTACAGACACCCTGGCCAGCCTGCCCCTCTTCCCCTCCACTGTGTTATAGTATTGTTGAGGGGTATAGTACAGACACCCTGGCCAGCCTGCCCCTCTTCCCCTCCACTGTGTTATAGTATTGTTGAGGGGTATAGTACAGACACCCTGGCCAGCCTGCCCCCTCTTCCCCTCCACTGTGTTATAGTATTGTTGAGGGGTATAGTACAGACACCCTGGCCAGCCTGCCCCTCTTCCCCTCCACTGTGTTAAAGTATTGTTGAGGGGTATAGTACAGACACCCTGGCCAGCCTGCCCCTCTTCCTCTCCACTGTGTTATAGTATTGTTGAGGGGTATAGTACAGACACCCTGGCCAGCCTGCCCCCTCTTCCCCTCCACTGTGTTATAGTATTGTTGAGGGGTATAGTACAGACACCCTGGCCAGTCTGCCCCTCTTCCCCTCTCCACTGTGTTATAGTATTGTTGAGGGGTATAGTACAGACACCCTGGCCAGCCTGCCCCTCTTCCCCTCCACTGTGTTATAGTATTGTTGAGGGGTATAGTACAGACACCCTGGCCAGCCTGCCCCTCTTCCCCTCCACTGTGTTATAGTATTGTTGAGGGGTATAGTACAGACACCCTGGCCAGCCTGCCCCTCTTCCCCTCCACTGTGTTATAGTATTGTTGAGGGGTATAGTACAGACACCCTGGCCAGCCTGCCCCTCTTCCTCTCCACTGTGTTATAGTATTGTTGAGGGGTATAGTACAGACACCCTGGCCAGCCTGCCCCTATTCCCCTCCACTGTGTTATAGTATTGTTGAGGGGTATAGTACAGACACCCTGGCCAGCCTGCCCCCTCTTCCCCTCCACTGTGTTATAGTATTGTTGAGGGGTATAGTACAGACACCATGGCCAGCCTGCCCCTCTTCCCCTCCACTGTTTTATAGTATTGTTGAGGGGTATAGTACAGACACCCTGGCCAGCCTGCCCCTCTTCCCCTTCCACTGTGTTATAGTATTGTTGAGGGGTATAGTACAGACACCCTGGCCAGCCTGCCCCTCTTCCCCTCCACTGTGTTATAGTATTGTTGAGGGGTATAGTACAGACACCCTGGCCAGCCTGCCCCCTCTTCCCCTCCACTGTGTTATAGTATTGTTGAGGGGTATAGTACAGACACCCTGGCCAGTCGGCCCCTCTTCCCCTCCACTGTGTTATAGTATTGTTGAGGGGTATAGTACAGACACCCTGGCCAGCCTGCCCCTCTTCCCCTCCACTGTGTTATAGTATTGTTGAGGGGTATAGTACAGACACCCTGGCCAGCCTGCCCCTCTTCCACTGTGTTATAGTATTGTTGAGGGGTATAGTACAGACACCCTGGCCAGCCTGCCCCTCTTCCCCTCCACTGTGTTATAGTATTGTTGAGGGGTATAGTACAGACACCCTGGCCAGCCTGCCCCTCTTCCCCTCCACTGTGTTATAGTATTGTTGAGGGGTATAGTACAGACACCCTGGCCAGCCTGCCCCTCTTCCCCTCCACTGTGTTATAGTATTGTTGAGGGGTATAGTACAGACACCCTGGCCAGCCTGCCCCTCTTCCCCTCCACTGTGTTATAGTATTGTTGAGGGGTATAGTACAGACACCCTGGCCAGCCTGCCCCTCTTCCCCTCCACTGTGTTATAGTATTGTTGAGGGGTATAGTACAGACACCCTGGCCAGCCTGCCCCTCTTCCACTGTGTTATAGTATTGTTGAGGGGTATAGTACAGACACCCTGGCCAGCCTGCCCCTCTTCCCCTCCACTGTGTTATAGTATTGTTGAGGGGTATAGTACAGACACCCTGGCCAGCCTGCCCCTCTTCCCCTCCACTGTGTTATAGTATTGTTGAGGGGTATAGTACAGACACCCTGGCCAGCCTGCCCCTCTTCCCCTCCACTGTGTTATAGTATTGTTGAGGGGTATAGTACAGACACCCTGGCCAGCCTGCCCCTCTTCCCCTCCACTGTGTTATAGTATTGTTGAGGGGTATAGTACAGACACCCTGGCCAGCCTGCCCCTCTTCCCCTCCACTGTGTTATAGTATTGTTGAGGGGTATAGTACAGACACCCTGGCCAGCCTGCCCCTCTTCCCCTCCACTGTGTTATAGTATTGTTGAGGGGTATAGTACAGACACCCTGGCCAGCCTGCCCCTCTTCCCCTCCACTGTGTTATAGTATTGTTGAGGGGTATAGTACAGACACCCTGGCCAGCCTGCCCCTCTTCCCCTCCACTGTGTTATAGTATTGTTGAGGGGTATAGTACAGACACCCTGGCCAGCCTGCCCCTCTTCCACTCCACTGTGTTATAGTATTGTTGAGGGGTATAGTACAGACACCCTGGCCAGCCTGCCCCTCTTCCCCTCCACTGTGTTATAGTATTGTTGAGGGGTATAGTACAGACACCCTGGCCAGCCTGCCCCTCTTCCCCTCCACTGTGTTATAGTATTGTTGAGGGGTATAGTACAGACACCCTGGCCAGCCTGCCCCTCTTCCCCTCCACTGTGTTATAGTATTGTTGAGGGGTATACTACAGACACCCTGGCCAGCCTGCCCCTCTTCCCCTCCACTGTGTTATAGTATTGTTGAGGGTTTCATTCAATTCGGTCTAACTTGTCGAATCTTCGATTTCTTCCATATGGATGAGAGGATTGAGGAGATGGGAACACTGCCCAGAATGATGTTTTTGTGTTTGCTTTAGCTTTGCCAAGATGAGCTCGGGCCTCAAGCAGACACAGAGCAGCCAGGCATAGAGCTATTTCCAGCACTGCGTTATAGGCAAGGATGTATTTGTAAACAAACCCGACGCCAAGTAACAGAAATCCCCAAATTTGTGATATTAGTAGCCTGGCTGGCACAGTGTGAGTTACAACAATCCCATATCTGTGATATTAGTAGCCTGGCTGGCACAGTGTGAGTTACAACAATCCTACATCTGTGATATTAGTAGCCTGGCTGGCACATTGTGAGTTACAACAATCCCACATCTGTGATATTAGTAGCCTGGCTGGCACAGTGTGTTAAAACAATCCCACATCTGTGATATTAGTAGCCTGGCTGGCACAGTGTGAGTTACAACAATCCCACATCTGTGATATTAGTAGCCTGGCTGGCACAGTGTGAGTAACAGCAATCCCACATCTGTGATTTTAGTAGCCTGTCTGGAACAGTGTGAGTAACAGCAATCCCACATCTGTGATATTAGTAGCCTGGCTTGCACAGTGTGAGTTACAACAATCCTACATCTGTGATATTAGTAGCCTGGCTGGCACAGTGTGAGTTACAACAATCCTACATCTGTGATATTAGTAGCCTGGCTGGCACATTGTGAGTTAGAACAATCCCACATCTGTGATATTAGTAGCCTGGCTTGCACAGTGTGAGTTACAACAATCCTACATCTGTGATATTAGTAGCCTGGCTGGCACAGTGTGAGTCACAGCAATCCCATATCTGTGATATTAGTAGCCTGGCTGGCACAGTGTGAGTTACAACAATCCTACATCTGTGATATTAGTAGCCTGGCTGGCACATTGTGAGTTAGAACAATCCCACATCTGTGATATTAGTAGCCTGGCTGGCAGAGTGTGAGTTACAACGATCCCACATCTGTGATATTAGTAGCCTGGCTGGCACATTGTGAGTTACAACGATCCTACATCTGTGATATTAGTAGCCTGGCTGGCACATTGTGAGTAACAGCAATCCTACATCTGTGATATTAGTAGCCTGGCTGGCACATTGTGAGTAACAGCAATCCCATATCTGTGATATTAGTAGCCTGGCTGGCACATTGTGAGTAACAACAAACCTACATCTGTGATATTAGTAGCCTGGCTGGCACATTGTGAGTAACAGCAATCCCATATCTGTGATATTAGTAGCCTGGCTGGCACAGTGTGAGTTACAACAATCCCACATCTGTGATATTAGTAGCCTGGCTGGCACATTGTGAGTTACAACGATCCTACATCTGTGATATTAGTAGCCTGGCTGGCACATTGTGAGTAACAGCAATCCCATATCTGTGATATTAGTAGCCTGGCTTGCAACAGTGTGAGTAACAACAATCCCATATCTGTGATATTAGTAGCCTGGCTGGCACATTGTGAGTAACAGCAATCCTACATCTGTGATATTAGTAGCCTGGCTTGCACAGTGTGAGTAACAGCAATCCCATATCTGTGATATTAGTAGCCTGGCTGGCACATTGTGAGTAACAGCAATCCCATATCTGTGATATTAGTAGCCTGGCTGGCACAGTGTGAGTTACAACGTTGAATCAACGTCTATTCCACGTCATTTCAATGACGTTACAGCGAACCAACGTGGACTAGACGTTGGAATTGAAGTCTGTGCCCGGTGGGAAGGTTGTCTATTGTTTTAATCTGTGTCATCAATTATCTTTTGGAGGCTTAATATAATTATGTGGTATTAGTGTGATGTATTATACATGAGCAATTTTCTCCTCCCACATATTCCACATCTTGTAATTGAATCAGGGTTTTATTATTCATGTCTGGTGTTCCAACCTGCGTTGGTGAATACGAGATGGAAAATGAACCTGTTTTATCGCCGTGCCGAAAGAGAACAGGAACAGGCCTAGCATGTTCAAACAAGCCCTATAGGACGTGAATATAGTTTGTTACATGTATTTCACTGTAGATTCAAAACCCCTATTCCCTATTCCGTATAGGGCCCTGGTCTAATGTAGTGCATTATGTAGGGAATAGGGTTCTATAGGGCTCTGGTCTAAAGTAGTGCACTATGTAGGGAATAGGGTTCTATAGGGCTCTGGTCTAAAGTAGTGCACTACATAGGGAATAGGGTCCCATATGGTACGCATCCATACAATGTAGTCAGAAGTGAGGGTCTGTGAAATCACTCACCATCTATCTGTTTTATAATCCAACAGGTGTGCTGCTGTAATGGACTGAGTCTATGTCTTTTATAATCCAACAGGTGTGCTGCAGTAATGGACTGAGTCTATCTGTTTTATAATCCAACAGGTGTGCTGCAGTAATGGACTGAGTCTATCTGTTTTATAATCCAACAGGTGTGCTGCAGTAATGGACTGAGTCTATCTGTTTTATAATCCAACAGGTGTGCTGCAGTAATGGACTGAGTCTATCTGTTTTATAATCCAACAGGTGTGCTGCAGTAATGGACTATCTGTTTTATAATACAACAGGTGTGCTGCATAATTGACTGAGTCTAATAAGAACATGGAATCAGTTCAGTAGAAAAGTAATGTTTATTAAAATTTGATTCCTTAAAGATAGGCACTAGATTAAGATGTTTAAGATGATACCTACCTGACACCAGCCAGTCAGCCAGCCAGTCAGCCAACTAGTCAGGCAGCCAGCCAGCCAGCCAGCCAGCCACCAAGCCAGCCAGCCAGCCAGCCAGCCAGCCAGCCAGCCAGCCAGCCAGCCAGCCAACCAGCCAGCCAGCCAGCCAGCCGGCAAACAGACAGACAGAGTCACAGTCACTGCCTTCACTTACGTTAATCTCTACGGGATGGGTGTCCCTAAACTGGGACGGTTGTTTGTAAATTCCGATAATGTAACTAGAATGACGTTGTGTACAACAGCCAACTTTAAGGGACATAGACATGTCTTATATGGGCAGAAAGCTTCAATTCTTGTTAATCTAACTGCACTGTCCAATTTACAGTAGCTATTACAGTGAAAGAATACCCTGCTATTGTTTGAGGAGAACAACAACAAAACACTTATCACGGCAACTGGTTTGATACATTCACCTCTGAAGGTAAATAATGTACCTACATTCAGCATTCTGCTCTGATTTGTCATCCTGAGGGTCCCAGAGATAAAATGTAGCATAGTTGTGTTTGATAAAACCCTGCCACCGATCCCCCAATTGGAGTAAACTAATAAACACTTCTGCTTTTACCTTCAATTTATACATCTTATACACATTTTACAGACACAGTCTACTTTACAATAGTTCTCTCTTGTTTGTTCTTAGTCCTCTATTTCTGATGTCCATCCAGTTTGATTTCTATTTGTAACTGTGCTGTTTCACAAAAGTTCCGAACCTATATACATTTTACAGATCCCGTATGCTTTACATTGGTTATCTTGTTATTAGTCCGATCCTTCAGCTCCATTCAACCCCTCCCATCTATCTCTCAACACCATCCATTTTGGATTTCTATTTGCCATATATTTCTCAACTGTGCTGTGATGCTTCACAAAATAATTGAACCTTCCTATTCTCATAGCTTCTACAGATTGTAAATTAAAAATAAACATTTTTGCTAAAAATAATTATTATATTATTGATTGATTGACTATGGCTTTTCAAATCACCCAGTATTGCTATCTGTAGCGTTAGTTCTAGGCAAATGTTGCAATTCTTCAGCCATTCCTGGACCTATGACCAAAAACGAGCTACATATGGACAATACCAAAATAAATGATCTAATGACTCTGCCTCCTCACAGCAGAATCTGCAGAGTTGGGAAGATTGTATCCCCCATATATATAACGTTATATTGGTTGCAAGAATTTTGTACAGTAATTTAAATTGAAAAATGTGAAGTTTTGAATCCGGCGTTGTTTTGCGTATCAATTCATAAACCATGTGCCATGGAATGGGTACATCGAAAATCTCTTCCCAACTATTTTGCAATTTATATGGTACAGCTGTCAGTTTTTTGGTCCTTAAATTAAATTGGTATATGTTTTTATTTATCACGCTTTTCTTTAACCATTTATGTTCTTTAATACAGGGCCGACATACAAGTTCCTTACTTTTTTCCCCTTCTACTTGCCTCTTCCATTTGTTGTGGTAATGCTGCAATTAATTGTTTGTAATTTTGGGGGGAGCAGACATTTCCATATGTCTGTGTTAGCTGCATGTGTGACATAACTCCACCAGTCCTATTTATGATATCATTTACTAAAATTATACCTATTGTAAACATTTCTTCGATAAATACAGTTTTTTTTTAACAATTAGTATATTTGAATTTAACCACAATATTTGTTGTACTATTTGTTCCGTCTTTTCAGGTGGATTTAACTGAAATTGCAACCAACTTCCTAAGGCTTGTTTAATAAAAAATAAAGATATTTTGGCCTTTCTCTTGCATTTCAAAGATTATGAATAAAAACAGGAACATAATAAGTTAAAAACCTAAAATTGGTTTGTATAATCTTTTACCAGATCTAATGTGTTATATTCTCCTACATTAATTTCACATTTCCACAAACTTCAACGTGTTTCCTTTCAAATTATATTTAAAAAAAATAAGCATATCCTTGCTTCAGGACCTGAGCTACAGGCAGTTAGATTTGGGTATGTAATTTTAGGTGAAAATTGAAAAGAAAAGGGTACAATCATTAAAGTAACATCTGGCATGTTGTTTTGTATAGACATCTGAATAACAACACCATTGTGTATGGGAGGAATATTGCATTCATCTACTGGTTAGTGCATACAACCAGGGGCACTTCTACTGGAAAAGAATATGATTTAAAAAGCCACGAAGAAGAACGGCAGTAGAATCATCTCATGGTACCAGAGCCCTCATAGTGAGCTGGTAATCATCGTCGTGTGAAAACGTTTTTTTACATCGTACGTGTCTGAGAGACGGTGAATAATCTGCCCGCCGTCGCCAGAGACGCTCCTGTTAAATTGTTCATGAGATAGACTCATGAAGTGAGAACGTGTCTCTTTCATTATTCCACTGTGTCAAGGAGACGATGTGCTTCTGCAACAGATGAGCTGTGTTACGGAGGGGTGTGTTCGTTTAGCTGTGTTACGGAGGGGTGTGTTCATTTAGCTGTGTTACGGAGGGGTGTGTTCATTTAGCTGTGTTACGGAGGGGTGTGTTCGTTTAGCTGTGTTACGGAGGGGTGTGTTCATTTAGCTGTGTTACGGAGGGGTGTGTTCATTTAGCTGTGTTACGGAGGGGGGTGTGTTCATTTAGCTGTGTTACGGAGGGGTGTGTTTATTTAGCTGTGTTAGGGAGGGGTGTGTTCATTTAGCTGTGTTACGGTGGGGTGTGTTCGTTTAGCTGTGTTACGGAGGGGTGTGTTCATTTAGCTGTGTTACGGAGGGGTGTGTTCGTTTAGCTGTGTTACGGAGGGGTGTGTTCGTTTAGCCGTGTTACGGAGGGGTGTGTTCGTTTAGCTGTGTTACTGAGGGGTGTGTTCGTTTAGCTGTGTTACTGAGGGGTGTGTTCGTTTAGCTGTGTTACTGAGGGGTGTGCTCGTTTAGCTGTGTTAGGGAAGGGTGTGTTCGTTTAGCTGTGTTTGGGAGGGGTGTGTTCGTTTAGCTGTATTACGGAGGGGTGTGTTCGTTTAGCTGTGTTAGGGAGGGGTGTGTTCATTTAGCTGTGTTACGGAGGGGGGTGTGTTCATTTAGCTGTGTTACGGAGGGGTGTGTTTATTTAGCTGTGTTAGGGAGGGGTGTGTTCATTTAGCTGTGTTACGGAGGGGTGTGTTCGTTTAGCTGTGTTACGGACAGGTGTGTTCGTTTAGCTGTGTTACGGAGGGGTGTGTTCATTTAGCTGTGTTACGGAGGGGTGTGTTCGTTTAGCTGTGTTACGGAGGAGTGTGTTCGTTTAGCCGTGTTACGGAGGGGTGTGTTCGTTTAGCTGTGTTACTGAGGGGTGTGTTCGTTTAGCTGTGTTACTGAGGGGTGTGTTCGTTTAGCTGTGTTACTGAGGGGTGTGCTCGTTTAGCTGTGTTAGGGAAGGGTGTGTTCGTTTAGCTGTGTTTGGGAGGGGTGTGTTCGTTTAGCTGTATTACGGAGGGGTGTGTTCGTTTAGCTGTGTTAGGGAGGGGTGTGTTCATTTAGCTGTGTTACGGAGGGGGGTGTGTTCATTTAGCTGTGTTACGGAGGGGTGTGTTTATTTAGCTGTGTTAGGGAGGGGTGTGTTCATTTAGCTGTGTTACGGAGGGGTGTGTTCGTTTAGCTGTGTTACGGACAGGTGTGTTCGTTTAGCTGTGTTACGGAGGGGTGTGTTCATTTAGCTGTGTTACAGAGGGGTGTGTTCGTTTATCTGTGTTAGGGAGGGGTGTGTTCGTTTTGCTGTGTTACGGAGGGGTGTGTTCATTTAGCTGTGTTACTGAGGGGTGTGTTCGTTTAGCTGTGCTACGGAGGGGTGTGTGCGTTTAGCTGTGTTACGGAGGGGTGTGTTCACTTTGCTGTGTTACAGAGGGTGTGTTCGTTTAGCTGTGTTAGGGAGGGGTGTGTTCGTTTAGCTGTGTTACGGGGGGTGTGTTCGTTTAGCTGTGTTAGGGAGGGGTGTGTTCGTTTAGTTGTGTTACAGAGGGGTGTGTTCATTTATCTGTGTTACGGAGGGGTGTGTTCGTTTAGCTGTGTTACGGAGGGGTGTGTTCATTTAGCTGTGTTAGGGAGGGGTGTGTTCATTTAGCTGTGTTACGGAGGGGTGTGTTCGTTTAGCTGTGTTACGGAGGGGTGTGTTTGTTTAGCTGTGTTACGGAGGGGTGTGTTCATTTAGCTGTGTTATGGAGGGGTGTGTTCATTAAGCTGTGTTACGGAGGGGTGTGTTCATTAAGCTGTGTTACGGAGGGGTGTGTTCATTTAGCTGTGTTACGGAGGGGTGTGTTCATTTAGCTGTGTTACGGAGGGGTGTGTTCGTTTAGCTGTGCTACGGAGGGGTGTGTGTGTTTAGCTGTGTTACGGAGGGGTGTGTTCATTTAGCTGTGTTACAGAGGGTGTGTTCGTTTAGCTGTGTTAGGGAGGGGTGTGTTCGTTTAGCTGTGTTACGGAGGGGTGTGTTCGTTTAGCTGTGTTAGGGAGGGGTGTGTTCGTTTAGTTGTGTTACAGTGGGGTGTGTTCGTTTATGTGTGTTACGGAGGGGTGTGTTCGTTTAGCTGTGTTACTGAGGGGTGTGTTCGTTTAGCTCTGTTACTGAGGGGTGTGTTCGTTTAGCTGTGTTACGGAGGGGTGTGTTCGTTTAGCTGTGTTACGGGGGGGTGTGTTCATTTAGCTGTGTTACGGAGGGGTGTGTTCATTTAGCTGTATTACGGAGGGGTGTGTTCGTTTAGCTGTGTTACGGAGGAGTGTGTTCATTTAGCTGTGTTACTGAGGAGTGTGTTCGTTTAGCTGTGTTAGGGAGGGGTGTGTTCGTTTAGCTGTGTTATGGAGGGATGTGTTCGTTTAGCTGTGTTATGGAGGGATGTGTTCATTTAGCTGTGTTACGGAAGGGTGTGTTCATTTAGCTGTGTTACGGAGGGGTGTGTTCGTTTAGCAGTGTTAGGGAGGGGTGTGTTCATTTAGCTGTGTTACGGAGGGGTGTGTTCATTTAGCTGTGTTACGGAGGGGTGTGTTCATTTAGCTGTGTTACGGAGGGATGTGTTCATTTAGCTGTGTTACGGAGGGGTGTGTTCATTTAGCTGTGTTACGGAGGGGTGTGTTCATTTGGTACCATAATGTGTACTGCTATAAATGACTCTATCCTGTTGTTGCATTGCTTTAATGTAAATGTAATCTCTATTTTAATATACGTGTCCTAGATACACTATGTACTGTAAAGTAATTTCTCTTAGACGATGTCCTTATTGGTGATTTCTTACAGCAATCAGATGGTGCTGGAACTGCTAGCATGTAGCCTGTCAGTATTAGTCCTATGATAACATTGCATCACAACTAGCATGTGTAGCCTGTCAGTGCTAGTCCAATGACTAGTCCTACATGCTAGTCCTACATGCTAGCATCACAGCTAGCATGTAGGCTGTCAGTGCTAGTCCAATGTCTAGTCCTACATGCTAGTCCTACATGCTAGCATCACAGCTAGCATGTAGGCTGTCAGTGCTAGTCCAATAACTAGTCCTACATGCTAGTCCTACATGCTAGGATCACAGCTAGCATGTAGCCTGTCAGTGCTAATCCTTTGATAATGAATCCTCCAGCAATTTTCAAGCAATTCTCATAATTCTAGAGCCTTAATAGTTTTTTTGCCAAGAACCTTAACGTTATTCCACTATTTAAGCAAGATAATTGTGATATTAGTAGAAATGAACGACGTAAATCATCCATAAATCATTGATAACATGACCTTGACAAACCTAATTGCCAGTCTTTAATTATCTCCAGGATTGTATGTGAATATTACATGTGCCTATTTAAAACCCGCTCCATTTTTACATCTATTGAATAACAATTATTCCCTTATTACAATTCAGACAAGATTTTACCCCAAAAATAATTTAACAAAATAAAACAATCCACTTCTCAATTGCTCTGTCAGAGGAAATCAACA
>NW_024057751.1:7500-30000 GCF_016432855.1 Salvelinus namaycush | reverse complement strand
CTTGAGGATGATGAGGAGGAATGTCACCTATATTTCCTCCTGAACCCGTGAGGATGATGAAGAGGAATGTCACCTATATTTCCTCCTGAACCCGTGAGGATGATGAGGAGGAATGTCACCTATATTTCCTCCTGAACCCGTGAGGATGATGAGGAGGAATGTCACCTATATTTCCTCTTGAACCCGTGAGGATGATGAGGAGGAATGTCACCTATATTTCCTCCTGAACCCATGAGGATGATGAGGAGGAATGTCACCTATATTTCCTCCTGAACCCGTGAGGATGATGAGGAGGAATGTCACCTATATTTCCTCCTGAACCCGTGAGGATGATGAGGAGGAATGTCACCTATATTTCCTCCTGAACCCGTGAGGATGATGAGGAGGAATGTCACCTATATTTCCTCCTGAACCCGTGAGGATGATGAGGAGGAATGTCACCTATATTTCCTCCTGAACCCGTGAGGATGATGAAGAGGAAGTTCACCTATATTTCCTCCTGAACCCGTGAGGATGATGAGGAGGAATGTCACCTATATTTCCTCCTGAACCCGTGAGGATGATGAAGAGGAATTCCATCTATATTTCCTCCTGAACCCGTGAGGAATGATGAAGAGGAATTTCACCTATATTTCCTCCTGAACCTGTGAGGATGATGAAGAGGAATTTCACCTATATTTCCTCCTGAACCTGTGAGGATGATGAAGAGGAATTTCACCTATATTTCCTCCTGAACATGTGAGGATGATGAGAAGGAATGTCACCTATATTTCCTCCTGAACCCGTGAGGATGATGAGGAGGAATTTCACCTATATTTCCTCCTGAACCCTTGAGGATGATGAGGAGGAATGTCACCTATATTTCCTCCTGAACCCGTGAGGATGATGAGGAGGAATGTCACCTATATTTCCTCCTGAACATGTGAGGATGATGAGGAGGAATTTCACCTATATTTCCTCCTGAACCCTTGAGGATGATGAGGAGGAATGTCACGTATATTTCCTCCTGAACATGTGAGGATGATGAAGAGGAATGTCACCTATATTTCCTCCTGAACCCGTGAGGATGATGAGGAGGAATGTCACCTATATTTCCTCCTGAACATGTGAGGATGATGAAGAGGAATTTCACATATATTTCCTCCTGAACCCTTGAGGATGATGAGGAGGAATGTCACCTATATTTCCTCCTGAACCCGTGAGGATGATGAAGAGGAATGTCACCTATATTTCCTCCTGAACCCGTGAGGATGATGAGGAGGAATGTCACCTATATTTCCTCCTGAACCCGTGAGGATGATGAGGAGGAATGTCACCTATATTTCCTCTTGAACCCGTGAGGATGATGAGGAGGAATGTCACCTATATTTCCTCCTGAACCCATGAGGATGATGAGGAGGAATGTCACCTATATTTCCTCCTGAACCCGTGAGGATGATGAGGAGGAATGTCACCTATATTTCCTCCTGAACCCGTGAGGATGATGAGGAGGAATGTCACCTATATTTCCTCCTGAACCCGTGAGGATGATGAGGAGGAATGTCACCTATATTTCCTCCTGAACCCGTGAGGATGATGAGGAGGAATGTCACCTATATTTCCTCCTGAACCCGTGAGGATGATGAAGAGGAAGTTCACCTATATTTCCTCCTGAACCCGTGAGGATGATGAGGAGGAATGTCACCTATATTTCCTCCTGAACCCGTGAGGATGATGAAGAGGAAGTTCACCTATATTTCCTCCTGAACCCGTGAGGATGATGAGGAGGAATGTCACCTATATTTCCTCCTGAACCCGTGAGGATGATGAAGAGGAAGTTCACCTATATTTCCTCCTGAACCCGTGAGGATGATGAGGAGGAATGTCACCTATATTTCCTCCTGAACCCGTGAGGATGATGAAGAGGAAGTTCACCTATATTTCCTCCTGAACCCGTGAGGATGATGAGGAGGAATTTCACCTATATTTCCTCCTGAACCCGTGAGGATGATGAGGAGGAATGTCACCTATATTTCCTCCTGAACATGTGAGGATGATGAAGAGGAATTTCACCTATATTTCCTCCTGAACCCGTGAGGATGATGAAGAGGAATTTCACCTATATTTCCTCCTGAACCCGTGAGGATGATGAGGAGGAATTTCAGCTTTACTTCCATCCTGTTTTCTCTTTACCTGTGTGTGTGTGTGTGTCCAAATATATATATGTGTGTGTGTGTGTGTGTGTGTTCACTGCCTGCCTACCTACCCTGCACACAACTCTGCAGGTATATCTTGTTACACTCCGACTAAACCTTTACTTACGTGACTTCACGGAGGTGACCTAAAGTAATCAGTGGAATTGGAGCCACCCTCCTGAGAGGACAGGTCAAGAGGTCAAGATCACACGAATGCAGAGAACCAAAACAGGACCACATCTCACATCACTTGGCTTGAGTCCCAAAACATATTGATTTGTAAAATTAACCCAAAGCACAGGAGAAAATCCACCAGACTCAACAGCCTCCTGTGTGTGTGTGTGTGAGTTTGCGTCTGCGTGTGTGTGTGTGTGTGTGTGTGTGTGTGTGTGTGTGTGTGTGTGTGTGTGTGTGTGTGTGTGTGTGTGTGTGTGTGTGTGTGTGTGTGTGTGTGTGTGTGTGTGTGTGTGTGTATCTCTGTGTGTGTGTGTGTGTATCTGTGTGTGTGTGTGTGTGTGTGTGTGTGTGTGTGTGTGTGTGTGTGTGTGTGTGTGTGTGTGTGTGTGTGTGTGTGTGTGTGTGTGTGTGTGTGTGTGTGTGTGTGTGTGTGTGTGTGTGTGTGTGTGTCTGCCGTATTACATTAGATTATATAAACTCTTCTAGGTTCTACTTCTCGTTGGAACGTTGTACTCCAGTTGAACTACTATTTATTGTCTATTCAGTCGAGAACAATTTGTTAATTCAATGACAGGTAATAGTTTATATATATTTTTTTTTAAATAACAAATGCTCAATCAAGACCTTTGTGTTATACTCTATTCAACTTTATTCAGAACACTTTGTTTTCCTGGAACGCCTGTAATCACTACTGTAAACACATTGTTTTCCTGTAAATACTGTAATCACTACTGTAAACACATTGTTTTCCTGTAAATACTGTAATCACTACTGTAAACATATTGTTTTCCTGTAACTCCTGTAATCACTACTGTAAACATATTGTTTTCCTGTAACTCCTGTAATCACTACTGTAAACATATTGTTTTCCTGTAACTCCTGTAATCACTACTGTAAACACATTGTTTTCCTGTAACTCCTGTAATCACTACTGTAAACACAATGTTTTCCTGTAACTCCTGTAATCACTACTATAAACATATTGTTTTCCTGTAATCACTACTGTAAACACATTGTTTTCCTGTAACTTCTGTTATCACTACTGTAAACACATTGTTTTCCTGGAACTCCTGTAATCAGTTGGTTCCATCAGCACTTTAGGCTTCTCAATAGAACACAAGTGAAAGAGATCTCCAGCTTTATTAAAACTTCTTGCCACTATAGGGGGTGCTGTTTCGCATTAGCATAATTTGCTCTACAGATTAAACTGCCTAGTACTCAATTCTTGCTCGTACAATATGCATATTATTGTTATTATTGGATAGAAAACACTCTCTAGTTTCTATAGCCGTTTGAATTATGTCTCTGAGTGGAACAGAACTCATTCTACAGCACTTTTCCTGATATGGAGTGAGATTTCAGAAATCTTGGCCTCTGGTCCCAGGTCAGTTTTAAAGTCCCTGTAAATCCTATGAGGATACAAACACTGCCCACGCCTTCCTCTAGATGTCAGTAAGAGGTGACAATTTGAATGGAGTCGATTGCGCAATCAGGGCCTGTATAAAAGAGCACAAGGCGGAAGTGGCTTTCTTTTCCTGCTGCGCCTGACGCACGAAGGACGTCGGACCTGCTCTCTTTCCAAGCTGTTGTTTAGCCAGTAATATATCGCCGGTCATGTTTTTACTCGTTATAGGTGTTAAAAACATCATAAGGTAGTTAATTTAAACCGTTTTATAGCAATTTATATCCGTTTAGTGCGATTTTGAGGCATTGCTTTGTGATGCACTTTGAAGCGCCGGGCACGTTTCGGGGTCCCGGTCGAACGTTAGTGGGCATTTCGACGGACAAGAGGACATCTTTCGACCAAAAGAAGATTAGACCCAAGAAAGGATACATTGTCCAAGATTCTGATGGAAGATCACCTCATAGTAAGAAATATTTAAGATGATAAATCGTTGTTCTGTCGAAAAATGTTAAACGCATATTCCGCCATTTTTATTGGTATAGCTTCGCTTGGCGAACCCTGTATTGCACAGTAAGGATAATTTTAGAAATGTAATTCAGCGATTGCATTAAGAACTAATTTGTCTTTCGATAGCTGTCCAACTTATATTTTTTTTGTCAAGTTTATGAATAGTTATTCATGAGACAAGATCACTGTCAAATATGGCGCCCGACATTTTCAGGCTAGTTTTGCTAGTATTGTCATTGTATAACCACGGTTTTTTGTGGCTAAATATGCACATTTTCGAACAAACTCTATATGTATGTTGTAATATGATGTTACAGGAGTGTCATCGGAAGAATTCTGAGAAGGTTAGTGAAAAAATTAATATATTTTGGCGATGATTACGTTATCGCTCTCTTTGGCTTGAATCAATGCTCGGGTAACGTTTGCACATGTGGTATGCTAATATAACGATTTATTGTGTTTTCGCTGTAAAACACTTAGAACATCTGAAATATTGTCTGAATTCATAAGATCTGTGTCTTTCCATTGCTGTGAGCTGTGTATTTTTAAGAAATGTTTTATGATTAGTAATTAGGTAATACACGTTGCTCTCTGTATTTATTCTAGTCGAGTTGTGATGGTGGGTGCAATTGTAAACTATGATTTATACCTGAAATATGCACATTTTTCTAACAAAACCTATCCTATACAATAAATATGTTATCAGACTGTCATCTGATGAGGTTTTTTCTTGGTTGGCTATCAATATCTTTATTTGGCCGAATTGGTGATAGCACCTGATGGAGTAAGAAACTGATGGAGTTAGAAAAGTGGTGTCTTTTGCTAACGTGGTTAGCTAATAGATTTACATATTTTGTCTTCCCTGTAAAACATTTTAAAAATCTGAAATGGTGGCTTTATTCACAAGATCTGTATCTTTCATTTTGGTGTCTTGGACTTGTGATTTAATGATATTTAGATGCTACTATTTAATTGTGACGCTATGCTAGCGATGCTAATCAGTGTGGGGGGGGTGGGGGGTGATCCCGGATCCGGGGTTGAGAGGCGGTAAAAGTTAACAGAACATGACTGTGATATTCACCAACATTACTGTTAGACTCTTCATCAACATGACTGTCAGACTCTTCATCAACATGACTGTTAGACTCTTATTCATCAACATGACTGTTAGACTCTTCATCAACATGACTGTTAGACTCATTATTCATCAACATGACTGTTAGACTCTTCATCAACATGACTGTTAGACTCTTCATCAACATGACTGTTAGACTCATTATTCATCAACATGACTGTTAGACTCTTATCCATCAACATGACTGTTAGACTCTTATCCATCAACATGACTGTTAGACTCTTCATCAACATGACTGTTAGACTCATTATTCATCAACATGACTGTTAGACTCTTATTCATCAACATGACTGTTAGACTCTTCATCAACATGACTGTTAGACTCTTATCCATCAACATGACTGTTAGACTCTTATTCATCAACATGACTGTTAGACTCTTATCCATCAACATGACTGTTAGACTCTTATTCATCAACATGACTGTTAGACTCTTATCCATCAACATGACTGTTAGACTCATTATTCATCAACATGACTGTTAGACTCTTATTCATCAACATGACTGTTAGACTCTTATTCATCAACATGACTGTTAGACTCTTATTCATCAACATGACTGTTAGACTCGTATTCATCAACATGACTGTTAGACTCTTATCCATCAACATGACTGTTAGACTCTTATCCATCAACATGACTGTTAGACTCTTATCCATCAACATGACTGTTAGACTCTTATCCATCAACATGACTGTTAGACTCTTATCCATCAACATGACTGTTAGACTCTTCATCAACATGACTGTTAGACTCTTATCCATCAACATGACTGTTAGACTCTTCATCAACATGACTGTTATACTCTTATCCATCAACATGACTGTTATACTCTTATTCATCAACATGACTGTTAGACTCTTATTCATCAACATGACTGTTAGACTCTTCATCAACATGACTGTTAGACTCTTATCCATCAACATGACTGTTAGACTCTTATCCATCAACATGACTGTTATATCCATCAACATGACTGTTAGACTCTTATCCATCAACATGACTGTTAGACTCTTATTCATCAACATGACTGTTAGACTCTTATCCATCAACATGACTGTTAGACTCTTATTCATCAAGGTCTACAGACACAGTTGATCAACACCCACACTAAATTAAACTGATAATGACATTGCTTTTATTGTCCTCCTCTTCTCTTGTCCTCCTGTCTCCTATAGGGCCATATCATCCCTCTCTAACCAGACATCAGTTCTTCTCTAGTCCTCCTGTCTTCTACAGGGCCGTATCCATCACTCTCTAACCAGACATTCGTTCATCCCAAGACCTTCTCTCCATCACTCTCTAACCAGACATCAGTTCATCCCAAGACCTTCTCTCCATCACTCTCTAACCAGACATCAGTTCATCCCAAGGCCTTCTCTCTATTCCTCTCTAACCAGACATCAGTTCATCCCAAGGCCTTCTCTCTATTCCTCTCTAACCAGACATCAGTTCTTCCCAAGGCCTTCTCTCTATTCCTCTCTAACCAGACATCAGTTCTTCTCTAGTCCTCCTGTCTTCTACAGGGCCGTATCCATCACTCTCTAACCAGACATCAGTTCATCCCAAGGCCTTCTCTCTATTCCTCTCTAACCAGACATTCGTTCATCCCAAGGCCTTCTCTCTATTCCTCTCTAACCAGACATCAGTTCATCCCAAGGCCTTCTCTCTATTCCTCTCTAACCAGACATCAGTTCTTCCCAAGGCCTTCTCTCTATTCCTCTCTAACCAGACATCAGTTCATCCCAAGGCCTTCTCTCTATTCCTCTCTAACCAGACATCAGTTCATCCCAAGGCCTTCTCTCTATTCCTCTCTAACCAGACATCAGTTCTTCCCAAGGCCTTCTCTCTATTCCTCTCTAACCGACATCAGTTCATCCCAAGGCCTTCTCTCTATTCCTCTCTAACCAGACATCAGTTCTTCCCAAGGCCTTCTCTCTATTCCTCTCTAACCAGACATCAGTTCATCCCAAGGCCTTCTCTCTATTCCTCTCTAACCAGACATCAGTTCATCCCAAGGCCTTCTCTCTATTCCTCTCTAACCAGACAACGGTTCATGGTCAGTCTTGCCAGTAACTTTCCAGACATGCTTATTACTTGTAACTTCATAACAAGAAGAGAGGAGAAGAGAGGAGAAGAGAAAAGTAGAGAAAGGAAGAGAGAGAAGATAATAAAAGAGAAGAGGAGAGAAGAGAAGTGGAGAGAATAGAGGAGAAGAGAAGAGAGGAGAAGAGAAGAGAAGTGGAGAGAATAGAGGAGAAGAGAGGAGAGGAGAGGAGAAGAGAAGAGAAGAGAAGTGGAGAGAATTGAGGAGAAGAGAGGAGAGGAGAGGAGAGGAGAAGAGAAGAGAAGTGGAGAGAATAGAGGAGAAGAGAGGAGAGGAGAGGAGAGGAGAAGAGAGGAGAAGAGAAGAGAAGTGGAGAGAATAGAGGAGAAGAGAGGAGAGGAGAGGAGAAGAGAAGAGAAGAGAAGTGGAGAGAATTGAGGAGAAGAGAAGAGAGGAGAAGAGAAGAGAAGTGGAGAGAATAGAGGAGAAGAGAATAGAGGAGAAGAGAATAGAGGAGAGGAGAGGAGAGGAGAGGAGAAGAGAAGAGAAGAGAAGAGAAGAGAAGAGAAGAGAAGAGAAGAGAAGAGAAGAGAAGAGAAGAGAAGAGAAGAGAAGAGAGGAGAGGAGAGGAGAGGAGAGGAGAGGAGAGAGAAGAGAAGAGAAGAGAAGAGAGGAGAGGAGAGGAGAGGAGAGGAGAGGAGAGGAGAGGAGAGGAGAGGAGAGGAGAGGAGAGGAGAGGAGAGGAGAGGAGAAGAGAAGAGAAGAGAAGAGAAGAGAAGAGAAGAGAAGAGAAGAGAAGAGAAGAGAAGAGAAGAGAAGAGAAGAGAAGAGAAGAGAAGAGAAGAGAAGAGAAGAGAAGAGAAGAGAAGAGAAGAGAGGAGAGGAGAGGAGAGGAGAGGAGAGGAGAGGAGAGGAGAGGAGAGGAGAGGAGAGGAGAGGAGAGGAGAGGAGAGGAGAGGAGAGGAGAGAAGAGAAGAGAAGAGAAGAGAAGAGAAGAGAAGAGAAGAGGAGAGGAGAGGAGAGGAGAGGAGAGGAGAGGAGAGGAGAGGAGAGGAGAGGAGAGAGCTACGCAGCATCTCTTTTTCCAAGCAGTGTGTGTAATAAAATGTGTGTTGTTAGGGAGCTTAGCTTGAAGAGATCTAATGAGCATTAAACCCACTCTCTGTGTCACACTTGTCTTAGCCAGACCCATCTGCCAGCTGGGGAGAGACTGCCTTAATTGTTTTGCAGAGCTTATTCCGCTTCTAACCCGAGAGCGTCTTTCTGTGAGTGGTCAGGTGCAGACTTAGTGATTTTGGAGGCCCCAAGGCAGAGGCCAGTCTGAAGCCCTCCCCTTTATAGTAAAGACATGTAAGTGAACTGAAAAAACTGTATTACCTTTTAAACCTCTTTGGGCTCAAGGGGCAGTATTGAGTAGCCAGATAAAAGGTGCCCATTTCAAAAAGGCCTCGTACTCAATTCTTGCTCGTACAATATGCATATTATTATTACTATTGGATAGAAAACACTCTCTAGTTTCTAAAACCGTTTGAATTATATCTGTGGGTGAAACAGAACTCGACTTAGAGCAATTTTCCTATGTGTATGTCAGAATGCAGAATTTTGCTGGCTGTTCTGAGACCTGTGTATTAATTTGCCTGTCCTCTATTGGTTGAGATGCACTGCATACGCCTTCCCCTGGGTGTCAACGAATAGGGAGACTTGAAATGGAGTTTCTACGTAGTTCCCAAAGGTTATAAATTGCTTGGAACCGAAATGTCCCATCTTTCCACTCTTCGCTCTGACGCAGGGAGGGTCTTGGCATGTCATGTTAGAAGCTCTTGTTTTAGCTCCTAGTTATATCCGGCTCTGTTTTTATTCGATATAGGTGTTAATGGCTGCAAGGGGCAGTATTGAGTAGCCTGATAAAATGTGTCCATTTCAAACGGCGTCGTACTCAATTCTTGCTCGTACAATATGCATATTATTATTACTATTGGATAGAAAACACTCTCTAGTTTCTAAAACCGTTTGAATTATTTCTCTGAGTGAAACAGAACTCATTCTGCAGCACTTTTCCTGACCCGGAAGTTCAAAGTCTGAAACCGAGGCTCTCTTCCTCTTCCTGCCTATAAATGGGCAATGAATTTAAGAGTCTACGTACACTTCATACACCTTCCTCTGGGTGTCAAGAAGGCTGTGAGAGAAGAAAGGAGGTGATTATCTCGATCTGGGATGGAATAAACCCTCTTGGAAGGACGTGCACTCAATTTCCGGTACTTTGAAGGACGCAATTAGGACAGTGGGGTTGCCTTTTGTTTTGCTGACGTTATAGGTGAATATTATTTCCGGCTTTGATTTTATTTGATACATGTCACCATATTATCGTAACGTATGTTTTTGTAGTTTCATCAGATTATTGACATTTTTTCGGGAGTTTTACAGTGTTCCGTTCTCTTCCGTTTGTTTACATGGAGAGATCCGTGCAACCCGGCTAGCGCGCTTGCTAAATGGAGAGAGAAAGTTGCCATTCTGAATCCAAACAACGACTCATCTGGACAAAGGACACCTTGTTCAACATTCTGATGAAAGATCAGCAAAAGTAAGACCCAATTTATGATGTTATTTCATATATCTGTCGTAGTCGCCGGCGCCCAAGTGTTTCTATTGTGCTAAGCTATCAATATCTTTATTATATCAGTTTATTGTCATTGTATAACCACGGTTGTTTGTGGCTAAATATGCACATTTTCGAACAAACTCTATATGCATTGTGTAATATGATGTTACAGGACTGTCATCTGAAGAATTCTGAGAAGGTTAGTGAAAAAATTAATATATTTTGGTGGTTTCTACGTTATCGCTATTTTTGCCTTGAATCAATGCTGTTGTTATGTTTGCTATTGTGCTAAGCTAATATAACGCTATATTGTGTTTTCGCTGTAAAACACTTGATAAATCGGAAATATTGTCTGGAATCACAAGATGCCTGTCTTTCAATTGCTGTACACTATGTATTTTTCAGAAATGTTTTATGATGAGTATTTAGTTATTTGGCGTTGGTGTCTGTAATTTTTCTGTCTGCTTTCGGTGCAATTTCTGACTGTAGCTGCAATGTAAACTATGATTTATACCTGAAATATGCACATTTTTCTAACAAAACATATGCTATACAATAAATATGTTATCAGACTGTCATCTGATGAAGTTGTTTCTTGGTTAGTGGCTATTTATATCTTTATTTGGTCGAATTTGTGATAGCTACTGATGGAGTAAAAAACTGATGGAGTAAGAAAAGTGGTGTCTTTTGCTAACGTGGTTAGCTAATAGATTTACATATTGTATCTTCCCTGTAAAACATTTTAAAAATCGGACATGTTGGCTTGATTCACAAGATGTGTATCTTTCATTTGCTGTATTGGACTTGTTAATGTGTGAAAGTTAAATATTTAAAAAAAATATCTTTTGAATTTCGCGCCCTGCACTTTGAGCTGGCTGTTGTCATAAGTGTACCGACGTCGGGCTGCACGCCAAACAGGTTAATGTGCCATGAACACAAGTAGTCATGATGTTTTCATCTGATTGTCAAACAAATCACTTCAGAAAGTAGGTTAATTTCACACATTCACCCCCCAAAAAAATTCCAGCATCCGAACAGTGCACTGTGTCACCCGCCAAAACTTTCCTTCAATTCGCAATTGTCTGAAACTATCGCACAGGAGAAAATATCCAAACAAGCGAAACAGCGCCCCTCTGTTTTACTATACGTAGCCCATGTATCTGATGCTGTCTGGCCAAAAAGAGTATGACATGCCATAATATTTTTGGCCAGGCAGCATCAGATTACATGTCTTCTGCCTCCACGACGATGGCAGTATTATCAGAAGCACCTGTCTTTTTACTAAAGAAATGAGTCTCGTATCCCCTTAGAGTTTAAGGGGTCAGGTGCAGGGTTTCTACTAAGCTACCTCCTGTAGATATGAAATCAAACGATTTGCTTAAACAGCCCATAGAAAAATGCATTGAATAACAATGTTTAATACACAGTGAAACATGTTTTCAAAAGGACGTATGTTTTTTGAAGTGTCCGGCCTATATCTGAGAGATAAGAAAGCTCAGAATTAAAACATCCTTTAACATGGAATTATCTGTATACCTTTCACGTGGAAATGCCCCAAAATTTTGCTATCAATAAAACAATACGGTGCAGAGCTTTCTATTTTCACTGCTGGGGGGTGGGGGGGGGGGGGGGGGGGGGGGGCAAGGAGACCCACGTGCTGTTTTCAAGGGATTGTTTAAATAAATGTTATAACTATTTGGTTTTAAATATCACATCTTGAAGACTATAGTCAAAAGTACACATTTCTGATTATTCCACATTTTAGCGCCGTCATCAGAGTTATACAGCACGTCACTGCTTGCTTTTCCTGAGCAAATACAACATCAATTCATCATGTAAGTTCAGATACGTGAAGGTACCTATCCATTTGGCATGTAAGGGAAGTCCCCCCCCAATTGTACAAAATAACATGGCAAGTTATTGGCACCGAGCGCAGCATATACACGATGGACAAATACACTACTTCTGGCGGTGTTTCATCCAAAGTTGATGGCAAATGCCATGCTGCAAATGAGCTGTGTAACACTCCAAAATTCCTATAGTGGGCGAGTTTGTTCTATCTACATTTTTCATAGGCCTTTTGTAACGCAAGTCAAGACCCAAGAGTAAAATTTTGAGATTTTGAAAGTTTTGGCAAAAACTTATCACCCCCTTAAAAAAGTGCTTTCTGGACCGTTTTTCGAAATTCTTTCGAGTTTTATGTCAATTACACATGTGTAAGAACTGTATGAAAATACTTTTGTCAAATTTTATTAACATAATTTTTTTGACATTTTTATTTGTACTTAAGAAATATGTTTTGTGCATTTGGAATGTGATTTCATAGGAAGTCAAAAGTCAAAAGTCAAAAATGTCAAAAATTTGGAAAAAACGTATCACCCCCTTTAAAAAAGTGCTTTCTGGACCGTTTTTTGAAATTCTTTCGAGTTTTATGTCAATTACACATGTGTAAGAACTGTATGAAAATACTTTAGTCACATTTATTATCATAATTTTTTATAAATGTTTACTTGTACTTAAGGAATATGTTTTGTGCATTTGGAATGTGATTTCATAGGAAGTCAAAAGTCAAAAATGTCAAAAATTTGGAAAAAACGTATCACCCCCTTCATAGTCGAAAATAACAATTTTTTTTTAAAGGCCAAAATGAAGCATTTAAAACTGTATTGAAAATCGTGCGTGGTAACCCAAAACATGAAACAGAATATTTTTTGACTTTTTTTGAAAACCTCCATAAATCACTCAGGCCAGCACCCATTGATTTTTGCCCGTAGTATAGTGCTCCCAGAGCGGGTATGGAAGTCTGGATCCCCCCTAAAAGCATTTAAGGCTCTGTGTGTCTGTAAGCACCATACTTTTTCATTCCATCCTTGCTGTGTGTGTCTGTGTGTGTGTGTGTGAGCTTTTCTTTGACATCTGATTAGAGAAATGACTGATTTACACTTCATGAGGGTTGCCTAATCACACACTTAAAGTTTTGGAAAGATCTGAATTTTTTAACCCTTTGAAACAGCACCTATGACCCCATTTTAAGGCACTTCCGGTTGGCACAGGAAGCTATAAGTAAACACCTATCCTGATCGGGGTATGCTTTTACAGAATCCTGAGTTTTAAGTCTATACGTTAAGAACTGACTGATTTACACAGGGTTGAATGCACTATATATCACAAACTGCTGGTTGGGTATGGCAAAACACTTTTAGGGTGATTTTATCACTTCCGGTTGCTCCAGGAAGCTTAGAATCAACACAGGTAGACCTCATAGTGGCTTGATGGATTGTCATTGAAGACAGGTTCATAAGACATTCATAACCCACATAGGGTTTATTTAAAGAATGGACGTTACATTTGCATATGATTCAACAGTGAAAAACATCACATCATATTGCAAACATAACACACTGTTGAATCATATTGCAAACACACACTGTTACATTTGCAATATGATGTGTTGGATCATATTGCAAACATAACACACACTGTTACATTTGCAATATGATGTGTTGAATCATATTGCAAACATAACACACAGTGTTACATTTGTAATATGATGTGTTGAATCATATTGCAAACATAACACACAGTGTTACATTTGCAATATGATGTGTTGAATCATATTGCAAATGTAACGTGCATTCTTTAAATACTTTAGAAATACAAAATTGAACGTCCTGATGACCTCAGGATGGCCGGGCAGTGTTAGTGGTTCCTCTCCATCGCTCGTTGCGTGGTAATTTCATCATGTCGATTTTGGTGATGGTACCCCCCCGTTGAAACATATTGCAAATGCACAAAAGTCAACTAGCAAGTCAGTGTCCATCAGTCAATTGGATATTGTCAGACACCAAACTGATACCATCTGACACTAAACTCACTTTTTCCAACTCCTTTAGAAGCCAACTATAACATATTTCAGAGCAGGCCCAAAATTCACAGCGCCTTCCATTTAAACCATAATAAAACAAATAATACGTAGTTATGTTCTAGCTGCGGGTCCAGTTCTCACATTATGTTTAGCCCTATGTGAGGCGACCTCGAATCCCAAGTTTCGGCTCGATAGGTCATTCGGTGCCCGAGCAATACCTTAATTGGTGCTGAAAATCCACTTTTTTCATTGCCTTGCTACGGGGTCCTTGAATGAGCAATCAAACAGGCTCGTTGGGGTCTGACTCTATGGGCCGAGCCGGTTTCAATGCACCTAGTCTTGAGACTCTGGGACTTTTCTAAATGTTGTCAGTTTCGTTGAGCTGAAAATGAATTGAAAACATAGCAAATACACGAGGCTGTTTATCGGTCTGAGAACCTTCTAGAGCCACATAACTCACCGTGCACAATCAACCTGAGGTCTAGAACAGGTTTCCAAAGTTTCAGAACTCTAGGTCTGACGGTTCTTTAAAAGTTGGAACAAAAGTAACTACCACAGGCACTGTCTGCCTCTTAGCCCCTCAGTGTGTCCCTCCATCATTTCTGTTTGGGTGTGTAAATTTTTCTTTGAAATCTGATGGGACTAATGACTGATTTACAGTTCAGGAGGGTTGCCTAATCACAAATATGAAGTTTTGGAAAGATTTGACATTTTTAACCCTTCTAAACAGCCCATTTGACACCAATTATGGCACTTCCGGTTGGCACAGGAAGCTGTAAGTAAACACATATACTCACTGGAGTATGCTGTTACAGAATCCTGAGTTTTAAGTCTATATGTTAAAAATTGACTGATTTACATAGGGCTGAATGCACTATTTCTCTCAAACTGCAGGTTGGGTATTGCAAACACTTTTAGGGTGATTTTAACCACTTCCGGTTGCTCCAGGAAGCTTAGAATCGACACAGGTAGACCTCATGGTGGCCTGATGGACTGTCATCAAAGACAGGTTCATAAGACATTCACAACCCACATAGGCTTCAGGTTGAATTTAGAGGTGCTATCTATGCATTCCAATGGGGAGACATGTCATTGTAAAATGTTTGATGTAAACACCTTCTTTTAACTGTGAAGGGTTAATGCCACAAGGTCAAGGTTAGGCTTGCACAGATCGGGAGGACCTTAAGAACATTCCTGAGGTCAAATTGTGTTTCTAACCTTAACGGTTCTCTCTCTGTGTCCCAAAAGCAAATAAAATTGACATTGAGGTCAAAGGGTCATTCGTGTCCATTCTCTTGTAACGGTCGCTGCGCTCAGACCGAGCGAGCTACGGTCAAGCGGGGCGTCTCGTTGAACTCGGCACGGCCTGGAGATAATAGTAATGCCATTGCAGGCTTTGTGTGTCGTTAAGCACCTGTACTTTTTCACTCCATCATTGCTTTTTGTGTGTGTTTGTGTGTGAGAGAGAGATTTCCTTTGACATCTGCTTAGAGAAATGACTGATTTACAGTTCATGAGGGTTGTCTAATCACACAAATGAAGTTTTGAAAAGTTCTGACCTTTTTAACCCTTCGAAAAAGCACCATGACACCATTTTAAGGCACTTCCGGTTGGCACAGGAAGCTATAGGTAAACACATATCTTGACTGGGGTATGCTGTTACAGAATCCTGAGTTTTAAGTCTATACGTTAAGAATTGACTGATCTACATAGGGTTGAATGCAGTGATTTTCAAAATTGCAAGTCATGTATATCTGGACACTTTTTAGGGTGATTTTAACCACTTCCGGTTGCTCCAGGTAGCTTATAATCAACACAGGTAGACCTCATAGTAGCCTGATGGATTGTTATCAAAGACAGGTTCATAAGACATTCATAACCCACATAGGCTTCAGGTTGAATTTAGAGGAGCAGTCAATGTATTCCTATGGGGCGAAATGTCATTGTAAACTGTTTGATGTAAACACCTTCTTTTAACTGTGAAGGGTTAATGCCACAAGGTCAAGGTTAGGCTTGCACAGATCGGGAGGACCTTAGGATTGTTCCTGAGGTGAAATTGTGCTTCTAACCTTAACGGTTCTCTCTCTGTCTCCCAAAAGCAAATAAAATTGACATTGAGGTCAAAAGGTCATTTGTGTCCGTTCTCTTGTAACGGTCGCTGCGCTCAGACCGAGTGAGCTACGGTCAAGCGGGGCATCCCGTTGAACTCGGCACGGCCTGGAGAATATGGTGATGTCATTTTAGTGGTGATTTCAGAATGCTATTTTGGTGCATTCATGGAAGGCGCTGTGAATTTTGGGCCTGCTCTAAAATATGTGATAGTTGGATTCTAATGGAGTTGTAAAAAGTGAGTTTGGAGTCAGATGGTATCAGTTTGGTGTCTGAAAATATCCAATTGACTGATGGACACTTGCTAGTTGACTTTTGTTGACACTTGCTAGTTGACTTGCTAGTCGACTTTTGTACATTTGCAATATGTTTCAACGCGGGGGTACCATCACCAAAATCGACATGATGAAATTTCACGCAACGAGCGTTGGAGAGGAACCACTATCACTGCCCGGCCATCCTGAGGTCATCAGGACGTTGACTTTTGTATTTCTAAAGTATTTAAAGAATGCACGTTACATTTGCAATATGATTCAACATCACATCATATTGCAAATGTAACGTGCATTTGCAATATGATGTGATGTTGAATCATATTGCAAATGTAACGTACATTCTCTTAAATACTTTAGAAATGCAAAAGTCAACGGTCTGATGACCTCAGGATGGCCGGGCAGTGATAGTGGTTCCTCTCCATCGCTCGTTTCGTGAAATTTCATCATGTCGCTTTTTCCTCATGGTACCTCCCCGTTGAAACATATTGCAAATGTACAAAAGTCAACGAGCAAGTCAGTGTCCATCAGTCAAATAGATATTTTCAGACACCAAACTGATACCATCTGACTCCAAACTCACTTTTTCCAACTCCTTTAGATGCCAACTATAACATATTTCAGAGCAGGCCCAAAATTCACAGCGCCTTCTATTTAAACCATAATAAAACAAATAATACGTAGTTATGTTCTAGCTGCGGGTCCAGTTCACACATTATGTTTAGCCCTATGTGAAGCGACCTCGAATCCCAAGTTTCGGCTCGATAGGTCATTCGGTGCCCGAGCAAAACCCTAATTGGTGCTGAAATTCCACTTTTTTCATTGCCTTGCTACGGGGTCCTTGAATGAGCAATCAAACAGGCTTGTTGGGGTCTGTCTCTATGGGCCGAGCCGGTTTCAACGCACCTAGTCTTGAGACTCTGGGACTTTTCTAAATGTCGTCCGTTTCGTTGAGGTCAAAATGAATTGAAAACATGGCAAATACACAATGCTTTTTATCGATCCGAGAACCTTCTAGAGCCATATAATTCACCGTGCACAATCGACCTGAGGTCTAGAACAGGTTTGTAAATTTTCAGAACTCTAGGTCTGACGGTTCTTTAAAAGTTGGAACAAAAGTAACTACTGCAGGCACTGTCTGCCTCTTAGCCCCTCAGTGTGTCCCTCCATCATTTCTGTGTCGGTGTGTATTTTTATTTTTTTTAATCTGATGGGATGAAGGACTGATTTACAGTTCATGAGGGTTGTCTATTCACATATATGAAGTTTTGGAAAGATTTGACATTTTTAACCCTTCGAAACAGCCCATTTGACACCAGTTATGGCACTTCCGGTTGTCACAGGAAGCTATAAATAAACACATATCATCACTGGAGTAGGTTGTTACAGAATCCTGAGTTTTAAGTCTGTATGTTAAAAATTGACTGATTTACATAGGGCTGAATGCACTATTTCTCTCAAACTGCAGGTTGGCTATGGCAAACACTTTTAGGGTGATTTAACCACTTCCGGTTGCTCCAGGAAGCTTAGAATCGACACAGGTAGACCTCATGGTGGCCTGATGGACTGACATCAAAGACAGGTTCATAAGACATTCATAACCCACATAGGCTTTAGGTTGAATTTAGAGGTGCAGTCAATGTATTCCAATGGGGAGACATTTCATTGTAAACTATTTGATGTAAACACCTTCTTTTAACTGTTAAGGGTTAATGCCACAAGGTCAAGGTTAGGCTTGCACAAATCGGGAGGACCTTAGAATTGTTCCTGAGGTGAAATTGTGCTTCTAACCTTAACGGTTCTCTCTCTGTCTCCCAAAAGCAAATAAAATTGACATTGAGGTCAAAGGGTCATTCGTGTCCGTCTTCTTGTAACGGTCGCTGCGCTCAGACCGAGCGAGCTACGGTCAAGCGGGGCATCTCGTTGAACTCGGCACGGCCTGGAGATAATAGTAATGCCATTGCAGGCTTTGTGTGTCTTTAAGCACCGTACTTTTTCACTCCATCATAGCTTTTTGTGTGTGTGTGTTTGTGTGAGAGAGCTTTTCTTTGACATCTGTTTGGAGAAATGACTGATTACAGTTCATGAGGGTTGTCTAATCACACAAGTGAAGTTTTGAAAAGATCTGACCTTATTACCCTTCAAACCTGACCCTATGGCACCATTTTAAGGTACTTCCAGTTGACATAGGAAGCTGAAAGTGAACACATACCCTCCTTGGGGTAGGCTCTTATATAATATTGAGTTTTAAGTCTTTATGTTAAGAACTGACTTATTTAAAGAGGGTTAAATGAGTGTGTGTTATTTCATAAAATCATATAAAATCACAGGATTCTCGCAGAGCATCGAGACCCACTTTAAAAATGTACGTCTGAACACACTGCAACTGGATCTGTGATTTTTTGGAAAAAAAAAATCCTCTTTGTGAACATCACCAAACGGTCAATGTACATTTTCTCTTAAATTACGATAGATAAATGGCTGGTTCTTTTTTTCCTGACACCGTATGCTTATGTACTTTGACATGAAGCGGTCAAATTAGCACCCTACTTGCGTTTTAACCCTTTAATCCCAGAAAAATGGCCATAACTCAAAAAGCGCCGAGGTCTCGACGCCATCTCGTTCGGGGCCAACTGCCCATTACTCCAAACCTATGCTCGCCGAGTTTCGTCTTCGAAATATTTTCAGTTTAGGAGAAAAGGCCGCGCTCGTTTGCCACGTGCTCGTGCGCTTGCAATACGATTTATTTTCCCTCTTGTGGGAATTTTCGAGAATGCAGAAAAAAGTCAAAAATTTGTCATTTTTATAAAACGGAAACCGAAAGTCAGAGACGTTTTTTTGGGTGACTTCCTGAAAGAGCTCTCCGCCGCCCACGGCCCGACGCCGTCCGCGATTTTCTGCGACGTCGCAAGACGTCAGGTAAGGGACCGTACATTTGCAATGGGACTTTCTTCACTAACCATACGGCTCCCGTCTCAGACTTCCCTTAAGGTATGTAATTAACTAAGCAAACCACATAATTTCGTTTGCTTTATCAGAGATTAGGCTTTTTGGAATGAGCTGGACATTGGCAAGTCCTCGTCCAGGAAAAGTTGTCAGTCAGACTTCTCTCATCACCACTATAGATGGAAATCAAATCAAACACTATTTGGATAGAGCCATCTAGTTTATTCCCAGAAAGTTAGCTTGCAAACTAGACATATTTTTACTGATCTGTTATTAGCTTGCTAACTAGCCATATTGGTGTGATCTGTTATTAGCGTGTTAACTAGCCATATTGATGTGATCTGTTATTAGCTTGTTAACTAGCCATATTGACTGATCTGTTATTAGCTTGTTAACTAGCCATATTGACTGATCTGTTATTAGCTTGCTAACTAGCCATATTGAGTGATCTGTTATTAGCTTGTTAACTAGCCATATTGACTGATCGGTTATTAGCTTGTTAACTAGCCATATTGACTGATCTGTTATTAGCTTGTTAACTAGCCATATTGACTGATCTGTTATTAGCTTGCTAACTGGCCATATTGACTGATCTGTTATTAGCTTGCTAATTAGCCATATTGATGTGATCTGTTATTAGCTTGTTAACTAGCCATATTGACTGATCTGTTATTAACTTGTTAACTAGCCATATTGACTGATCTGTTATTAGCTTGTTAACTACCCATATTGACTGATCTGTTATTAGCTTGTTGACTAACCATATTGACTGATCTGTTATTAGCTTGTTAACTAGCCATATTGACTGATCTGTTATTAGCTTGCTAACTAGCCATATTGATGTGATCTGTTATTAGCTTGTTAACTAGCCATATTGACTGATCGGTTATTAGCTTGTTAACTAGCCATATTGACTGATCTGTTATTAGCTTGTTAACTAGCCATATTGACTGATCTGTTATTAGCTTGCTAACTGGCCATATTGACTGATCTGTTATTAGCTTGCTAACTAGCCATATTGATGTGATCTGTTATTAGCTTGTTAACTACCCATATTGACTGATCTGTTATTAGCTTGTTAACTAGCCATATTGACTGATCTGTTATTAGCTTGTTAACTACCCATATTGACTGATCTGTTATTAGCTTGTTGACTAACCATATTGACTGATCTGTTATTAGCTTGTTAACTAGCCATATTGACTGATCTGTTATTAGCTTGTTAACTAGCCATATTGATGTGATCTGTTATTAGCGTGTTAACTAGCCATATTGATGTGATCTGTTATTAGCTTGTTAACTAGCCATATTGACTGATCTGTTGTTAGCTTGTTAACTAGCCATATTGACTGATCTGTTGTTAGCTTGTTAACTAGCCATATTGACTGATCTGTTGTTAGCTTGTTAACTAGCCATATTGACTGATCTGTTGTTAGCTTGTTAACTAGCCATATTGACTGATCTGTTGTTAGCTTGTTAACTAGCCATATTGACTGATCTGTTATTAGCTTGCTAACTGGCCATATTGACTGATCTGTTATTAGCTTGCTAACTAGCCATATTGATGTGATCTGTTATTAGCTTGTTAACTAGCCATATTGACTGATCTGTTATTAACTTGTTAACTAGCCATATTGACTGATCTGTTATTAGCTTGTTAACTACCCATATTGACTGATCTGTTATTAGCTTGTTGACTAACCATATTGACTGATCTGTTATTAGCTTGTTAACTAGCCATATTGACTGATCTGTTATTAGCTTGTTAACTAGCCATATTGATGTGATCTGTTATTAGCTTGTTAACTAGCCATATTGACTGATCGGTTATTAGCTTGTTAACTAGCCATATTGACTGATCTGTTATTAGCTTGTTAACTAGCCATATTGACTGATCTGTTATTAGCTTGCTAACTGGCCATATTGACTGATCTGTTATTAGCTTGCTAACTAGCCATATTGATGTGATCTGTTATTAGCTTGTTAACTACCCATATTGACTGATCTGTTATTAGCTTGTTAACTAGCCATATTGACTGATCTGTTATTAGCTTGTTAACTACCCATATTGACTGATCTGTTATTAGCTTGTTGACTAACCATATTGACTGATCTGTTATTAGCTTGTTAACTAGCCATATTGACTGATCTGTTATTAGCTTGTTAACTAGCCATATTGATGTGATCTGTTATTAACTTGTTAACTAGCCATATTGACTGATCTGTTATTAGCTTGCTAACTAGCCATATTGTTGTGATCTGTAGCTAGCTAGCCAATTTGACGTAGTCCATCAATCAATTTAGCCTATCATGTCTGTCAGCAGAAATCGTGATTTAACAAACTTTAAAAAAAAGGGGGATGTTAGGGGGATGTTAGCTAACTTCGCTAAGTAGGCCTGCGTTGGTTGGAGAAAAACAGCACGGTACTTCTACTTACCGCTGTGTTTAGCCAAATGCAAGAAATGTTTCTACCGGTATATTGCAAAGTTAACATTATCAGCTAACAGAACAACAGCAAAATGTACCCTTCTGCTGCTTGAAAGGCAGAGCACACAAAAGGATTGGAAATGAACCTAAAAACCCCACTCATACTGTCAGGTATAGTTCACATTTACATCAGTCAAATATCCACTTAATGGAGGCCAATATTGAGCGATACTGTGAGGATGCCCTCAGCTGTGTGAAATGACATGATCGTATTGATGACTACGGCTCATGAAAGCAGTCCGTTCCTCGTCCGTATAACTGGATGCTCGAGCTAAATGACAGCAGTTGGTTTTATCACGGAATAATCTGACAGAGATAGAGCAGACAGAAAGAGAGAGCAGACAGGGAGAGAGAGCAGACAGGGAGAGAGAGCAGACAGGGAGAGAGAGCAGACAGGGAGAGAGAGCAGACAGAAAGAGAGCGGACAGGGAGAGAGAGCAGACAGAAAGAGAGAGCAGACAGGGAGAGAGAGCAGACAGGGAGAGAGAGCAGACAGGGAGAGAGAGCAGACAGGGAGAGAGAGCAGACAGGCAGAGAGAGCAGACAGGGAGAGAGAGCAGACAGAAAGAGAGAGCGGACAGGGAGAGAGAGCAGACAGAAAGAGAGAGCAGACAGGGAGAGAGAGCAGACAGGGAGAGAGAGCAGACAGGGAGAGAGAGCAGACAGAAAGAGAGAGCAGACAGGGAGAGAGAGCAGACAGGGAGAGAGAGCAGACAGGGAGAGAGAGCAGACAGAAAGAGAGAGCGGACAGGGAGAGAGAGCAGACAGAAAGAGAGAG
>NW_024057751.1:0-5000 GCF_016432855.1 Salvelinus namaycush | reverse complement strand
TGTGTGTGTGTGTGTGTGTGTGTGTGTGTGTGTGTGTGTGTGTGTGTGTGCATTTAAACAGACATGTGCTTGCTGCCATGCGCGTTGCTCTGTGTCATCTCCCCATGTCCAAAACACAAGAGAGAAATAAAGTGTGATTTTCCTAATGGAATATCCAATAGGGCCTGTGTTCGGTCAGTGGCATTGAGTCATTGACTAGATCAATACCGGACCACTCAGTGATCACACATTAATCACATCATGGACCAGAGAAGAATAGAGGGGGAGAAAGGGAAGGACAAGTGGCTTTCATTAGGATGTTTCATCAGCCAACAGGTTAACAACCAACAAGTCTCTGAACGCAAGCAGCAACACTTGGATCAATGCTAATTTCAGCCTGAGTCCCAAATGACACCCTATTCCCTACGTAGTACCTATAGACTCTGGTCAAATGTAGTGCACCCTATTCCCTACATAGTACCTATAGACTCTGGTCAAATGTAGTGCACCCTATTCCCTACATAGTACCTATAGACTCTGGTCAAAGGTAGTGCAATATGCCTGCGTTTACACAGGCAGCCCAATTCTGATCTTTCTTCTACTAATTGTTCTTTTGACCAATCACATCAGATCTTTTTCAGAGCTGATCTGATTGGTCAAAAGACCCAATTTGGTGAAGAAAAAAAAGATCAGAATTGGTCTGCCTGTTTAAACAGCCTATGCCTAGGGTGTAATTTGGAATTCAGACTTAGATCAAATGAAGGTTTCAGTTATAATGTTGCCAAGATTCCAGTCGCTATGCTGTAGCATTAAGATTTCCCTTCAGTGGAACTAAGGAGCCCCAGACCATTATTCCTCCTCCACCAAACTTTACAGTTGGCACTATGCATTGCGGCAGGTAGAGTTCTCCTCGCATCACCCAAACCCAGATTTGTCCGTCGGACTTCCAGGTGGTGAAGCGTCCAAAGGCGGATGAGCTTTACATCACTCCAGCCGACGCTTGGCATTCAGCATGGTGATCTTAGGCTTGTGTGCGGCTGCTTGCCCATGGAAACCCATTTTATGAAGCTCCCAAGTTTGGAACTCGGTAGTGAGTGTTGCAACTAAGGACAGATGATTTTTACGCGCTACACGTTTCAGCAGTCGCCGGACCCGTTCTGTGAGCTTGTGTGGTCTACCACTTCGCGGCTGAGCCGTTGTTGCTCCTAGACGTTTCCACTTCACAATAACAGCACTTACAGTTGAGCAGGGCAGCACTAGCAGGGTAGAGATTTGACAAACTGACTTGTTGGAAAGGTGGCATCTTGTGACGGTGTCACGGTGAAAGTCACTGAGCTCTTCAGTACAGACCATTCTATTGCCAATGATTGTCTATGGAGATTGCATGGGCTTTGTGTTAATTTTATACACCTGTCAGCAACGGGTGAGGCTGAAATAGCCGAATCCACTAATTTGAAGGGGTGTCCACATACTTTTGTATATACAGTATTGTGTACTTCCATTCATTTTTAAAATTGGTACCGGAGACCTTCAGATGAGTATTGTGAGGCTTATGGGCATCCTAGAGCAAAACAGAGGACACCATCGTGAGAGTCTCATCTTTCCATATAAGGATGGTAATAGTTTGTAACCTAAACCGTTCGGACGCTACAGACAGAAGTTGTCAGAGGAGGCTAGAGATGGTTTCAGTGAGGAAAAAATATTTTTGGGGATGTCACATGGTCTGACAAACACCGCTCAGGACAGTACATACAGGAGGCTTTAGGTGAAATCAGAGGACAGGACAGTATATACAGGAGGCTTTAGGTGAAATCAGAGGACAGGACAGTACATGCAGGAGGCTTTAGGTGAAATCAGAGGACAGGACAGTATATACAGGAGGCTTTAGGTGAAATCAGAGGACAGGACAGTACATGCAGGAGGCTTTAGGTGAAATCAGAGGACAGGACAGTACATCCAGGAGGCTTTAGGTGAAATCAGAGGACAGGACTGTACATCCAGGAGGCTTTAGGTGAAATCAGAGGACAGGACAGTACATCCAGGAGGCTTTAGGTGAAATCAGAGGACAGGACAGTACATACAGGAGGCTTTAGGTGAAATCAGAGGACAGGACTGTACATCCAGGAGGCTTTAGGTGAAATCAGAGGACAGGACAGTATATACAGGAGGCTTTAGGTGAAATCAGAGGCCAGGACAGTATATACAGGAGGCTTTAGGTGAAATCAGAGGACAGGACAGTACATACAGGAGGCTTTAGGTGAAATCAGAGGACAGGACTGTACATCCAGGAGGCTTTAGGTGAAATCAGAGGACAGGACTGTACATCCAGGAGGCTTTAGGTGAAATCAGAGGACAGGACAGTATATACAGGAGGCTTTAGGTGAAATCAGAGGCCCAGGACAGTATATACAGGAGGCTTTAGGGTGAAATCAGAGGCCAGGACAGTACATACAGGAGGCTTTAGGTGAAATCAGAGGACAGGACTGTACATCCAGGAGGCTTTAGGTGAAATCAGAGGACAGGACTGTACATCCAGGAGGCTTTAGGTGAAATCAGAGGACAGGACTGTACATACAGGAGGCTTTAGGTGAAATCAGAGGACAGGACAGTATATACAGGAGGCTTTAGGTGAAATCAGAGGACAGGACTGTACATCCAGGAGGCTTTAGGTGAAATCAGAGGACAGGACAGTATATGCAGGAGGCTTTAGGTGAAATCAGAGGACAGGACAGTACATCCAGGAGGCTTTAGGTGAAATCAGAGGACAGGACAGTATATCCAGGAGGCTTTAGGTGAAATCAGAGGACAGGACAGTACATACAGGAGGCTTAATGACACTCCCAAATTGCCTCTAATGTGAAATTATTAATTTTCAAAAACGAGCTGGACCAAAAAATGACCGCGGCCGTTGATATGGGCTGTGTCCGGACATAATTGCAATCTGTGGCGTCTATATACAGGCGTGTAACTGCTGTGTCCCAAATGGTTCCCTATTTCCTATAGGCCCTGGTCAAAAGCAGTGCACTAAATGGGCAATAGGGAGCTATTAAGGACGCAGCCAAGGTTATTACAGAGGCAGAAGAGTTGACTGAACCTTTTAACAATCTAATGGGATCCTATTTACTTACTTTATATACTTATGCATGGTCGTGTTAAATAACTAAACGGTTTAAATCATCGTAGCAGTCTGTCATAACGTATTAGTAGTAACGCTAATATTGAACATGGAAAATGTGTGTTTTTTTTTTGCGTACTTGTGTATGTTGGGCATGTGGGCCTATTTATTTGTGAATTAATGCCATCGGCAATCTGAGGCAAAGCAGTAGACAAAGACTAGAGGATTAGACTCAAAGTCAAGAGGAGCAAAAACTAACGGACTTCTAGGAACAAATTATACACTTTCAAAATCTCTAAAGTTTAAAAAGTTGTAAACAGACATTAATCCTGCCTCTTGCTGAATTAAACATTGATTTATAATAAGACAAACACTTAGAATTTTTTTTTAAAGTTATTCAAAATGTTGTCACCTCAGTAAACATGAGTTTGACTTTTCTGTCATTGTTAAACTCTTGACTGCAGCACAAACAAAATAGGTTGATGGCTTTTAATGGATTAAGTTCAGCAACCCTCTTCAGACAACCCAACATACACACACACACACACACACACACACACACACACACACACACACACACACACACACACACACACACACACACACACACACACACACACACACACACACACACACACACACACACACACACACACACACACACACACACACACACACACCGACAGGCTGCATCATCACAGAGACCTATTTCTGCCAGAGTTACATTAACGCCGATCAGCAAAAAGCCACAACTTGATAATTCAACTGAGGTAGTTCCAGTATTTGGGCTTTGAAAAATCCCTTATCATTTCCTTTAATTTGATTGGTTCTCCAGTTTGGGCTTTGAAATATCCTCTGTCATTTCCTTTAATTTGATTGGTTCTCCAGTTTGGGCTTTGACAAGTCCTCTGTCATTTCCTTTAATTTGATTGGTTCTCCAGTTTGGGCTTTGAAAAGTCCTCTGTCATTTCCATTAATTTGATTGGTTCTCCAGTTTGGGCTTTGAAAAGTCCTCTGTCATTTCCATTAATTTGATTGGTTCTCCAGTTTGGTATTTTGGTATTTTGGGGTATTTTATTAGGATCCCCGTTAGCTGTTGCAAAAGCTGCAGCTACTCTTCCTGGGATCCACACAAAACATGACACGTAATACAGAATGACATAATACAGAATGACATAATACATAATGACATAATACAGAACATAAATAGACAAGAACAGCTGAAGGACAGAACAAGATACATTTTTTATATTAAACTAAGAACTGGATAATTGATCCAAAATAAGGTTGTGAAACAGAACAACGTTTTAAAAGGGGAATTTGTATGTATTTTGTACCATCATGTACATGTAAAAGGAAAAAAGATATATACCAGGGAAATGCACCACTCCCTTTAGTGTGTGTGGATGAATGATGAATGAGCAGAGAAATGGCAGAGAGAGAGAGAGAGAGAGAGAGAGAGAGAGAGAGAGAGAGAGCGAGAGAGAGAAGAGAGAGACAGAGAGAGAGAGAACAGAGAGAGAGACAGAGAGAGAGACAGAGAGAGAGACAGAGAGAGAGACAGAGAGAGAGACAGAGAGAGAGAGAGAGAGAGAGAGAGAGAGAGAGAGAGAGAGAGAGAGAGAGAGAGAGAGATAGACAGAGAGAGAGAGAGAGAAGAGAGAGAGAGACAGCGAGAAGAGAGAGAGAGAGAGAGAGAGAGAGAGAGAGAGAAAAAAAGCCAAATGTCCTTTTGAAGAAAGACAGAAAACGGCTCACATCTCATCGGAGCCTGGAATTCAACAGGAAGTTCAAATCCAGGGCAGAAGTCTTCTGTTGAACACACCGATCATTCTCCATCAGCCTTGTCAGGGAGAGTATACTCTTGAGTAACTACTGCATCTCAAACGGCACCCTATCCCCCCCC